>NW_012101429.1:77537-153813 GCF_000951045.1 Mandrillus leucophaeus | reverse complement strand
TGCATTTTTAGTAGAGACGGGGTTTCACTGTGTTAGCCAGGATGGTCTCGATCTCCTGACCTCGTGATCCGCTCGCCTCGGCCTCCCAAAGTGCTGGGATTACAGGCGTGAGCCACCGCACCCGGCCTGTTTTTGTTTTTTGAGACAGAGTCTGGCTCTGTCACCAGGCTGGAGTGCAGTGGCAGGATCTCGGCTCACTGCAACCTCTGCCTCCCAGGTTCAAGCAATTCTCCTACCTCAACCTCCTGAGTAGCTGGGACTACCGGCACGTGTCACCAAGCCCAGCTAATTTTTGTATTTTTAGTAGAGACGGGTTTCACCATGTTGGCCAGGATGGTTTCGATCTCTTGACCTCGTGATCTGCCCGCCTCAGCCTCCCAAAGTGCTGGGATTACAGGCATGAGCCACCGTGCCTGGCACAAAGGACATTTTCATCTTTCTTTTTTAGTGAGGTAGTGAAGGGTATATAGCTAAGGTAGAATTTCAAGAACTGCAAATATAAAGTGAAAGGGCTTCAAGTTTTGGGGAAAAGTGAGCATTCTGAATATAGGACGGTAAGATTTTAGGAAAAGGTTAGAGGAAGACCTGTTTTACTTCATTTTATTTATTTATCTAATTTTTGAGAGTCTCACTCTGTGGCCCAGGCTAGAGTTCAGCAATATGATCTTGGCTCACTGCAACCTCCACCTCCCAGGTTCAAGTGATTCTCCTGCCTCAGCCTCCCGAGTAGCTGGGATTACAAACGCCTGCCACCACACCCAATTAAATTTTATATTTTTAGTAGAGACGGGGTATCACCATATTGGCCAGGCTGGTCTCAAACTCCTAAGCTCAAGTGATCCGCCCACCTTGGCCTCCTAAAGTGTTGAGATTACAGGCATGAACCACTACACCAGGCTGGAAGACTTGTTTTAAATTAGCTAAAGGAAGTACCAATACCTATGCTTGAAGAAAACAGAGATGGCAGGAAAGGTAGTTTGGTAAATGGTTTTGAAACAGTTGAGGTAGATAATGAGGATGGCACAAAGGGTTAAATTTAAGATGTAGAGAAAATCTCTTTGGAAGCAAAGTTAAGGATAACTTGAGGAAACACTGGTTTCAGTGGGGAATAAAATATGTTGCTCTCAGAGGACTGGGGAAGTAATGGGCAGCTCTAGTGACAGAAATATTAAGAAAGGAGAAAAAGAATAAGTAAAAAATACTCTTAGCTTCCCAGTCATGTTGAACAATGCCAATCTTTTATTTTCCCAACAAGAAGGCTGACAGGCTGGTGGTGAAATGATGAACAATTTAGTCTTCATTACGTTTAACCCAATTATCAAGGGCGCCACAGTGTCACATTTTCCATATCCTAAACCACACAGGATTGGATTGGCAGGCAGAGGTGTCTGCCATCACACGTGCTGTCATCAGCATAAATGATGTTATTTGAATTGAGAGTGGTGTTATATCGCCTTACGCATCAGAAAAGACTTCAAGGTTTTCGGCTTTTTTTTTTTTTTTTTTTTGAGTCAGAGCTTTTTAGTTAACCTGCATCTCATTATGTTTAGGCCATTAGTTTATTTAGCATAGTTCCTATCTTACGACAAGTAACACTGCCTTGTGTTGTTATGATACACTCTTTCAAACATGAATTTATTTTGGGCATTATCTCATTAAGCCTTTGATTGGAATTTCTAGGCAATGCAGTTGTAACAATAACTTGTTACCTTTATATTATCATGCCATTTCACCCTTAATAATAAAATTTTCTTGACTTTAGCACCTGGTAAAACATTGCAAGTATTTAAATCATTTCCCAAGAGGCTAAACTCCAGCATTGCTCATAAACTTTTTGTACAAAAAAAAAAAAAATTACTTTTTAATTGTCTGTCTTTAAATTGATAAAATAGTGTATTGATTTTTATAAAGAGTAAATGAACCTGAACTTTTTAACCTTCCTCACAGCAGAGTTCACTTGGATCCTAAGACCCAGTAACTTCTGAAAAAATGTAACATTCTTCCTCCAGGATTATCATATTAACAGGATTCACAGACATAACTAGCATCACAGGGCACCGGAGTTAAAGTTCTGATTTAGCAATTAAAGCTAAAACAACAAACAAATAACATTTGTATGTATGCATTTTCTGATTTTAAGTGTAAAATCCTTAATAGCTATGCTTAAAATATAACCATTTCCCCATAATTAAAGTGTATAAAATGGTCACTTTTTACAGAAAACTAGACCTACTCTCAGCTAATCTCAAAAAGCAGAAACAAATTATTAGAATAGAATATATGAACAAATGTGTATACACAATGACTTAAATTACCTCTCTTCTTCTCGAACCCATACTGGAGTTTTGGGAATTTGTGCTTCAAAAAACTTAGATGCTTGATAACAAAAATTGCTGCAAAAAGACTGAAAAGAACATTATAAATCCAGTTTTTTTCTTATTGTGAAACATTACCTACATACAGTTGAGAGTATAAAACATAAATGTATAGTTCAAAGAATAAAATGGAAACCTATAGATCTACCACCCAAAGTAAGACATAACATACTGAACCTTTGAAGGCCTCTATGTGCCTTCCCAACTGCATCGCCCTCCACGTTCCCCAGAAGTAAGCACTATCATATATTTGATGTTAATCATTTCCTCATTTCCCTTCAGTTTTAGCACCTGTGTACATAACCCTATTAAAAATATTCAGTTTGCGGTGGCTCAAACCTGTAATCCCAGCACTTTGGGAGGCCGAGACGGGCGGATCACGAGGTCAGGAGATCGAGACCATCCTGGCTAACACGGTGAAACCCCGTCTCTATTACGAAATACAAAAAAAAAAACTAGCCGGGCGAGGTGGCGGGCGCCTGTAGTCCCAGCTACTCGGGAGGCTGAGGCCGGAGAATGGCGTGAACCCGGGAGGCGGAGCTTGCAGTGAGCTGAGATCCGGCCACTGCACTCCAGCCTGGGCGACAGAGCGAGACTCCATCTCAAAAAAAAAAAAAAAAAAAAAAAATTCAGTTTTTCCTATTTTTAAACATTTTTTTGAATGGAATAATGCTGTTATACATTCTTATCTTACTTCATTCACTTATTAAATTTTTTTTTTTTTAGGGACAGGATCTGATTCACTGTAGCCTCAAACTCGTGGGCTCAAACAATCCTCCAGTCTCAGCCTCTTGAGTAGCTTGGACTACAGGCGTGCCACCACACTCGGCTATTTTATTTTTTTGTGGAGATGGGGTCTCGATTTGTTGCCCAGGCTGGTCTCAATCTTCTCTCCCTGGCCTCCCAAAATGCTAGAATTATAGGTGTGAGCCACCGTACCTTGCTACTTCTTTTGTCTAAAATTATGTTTTTAAGATTCATTCAAGTAGTTGTAGCTTATAAATTTTCACTGTGTACTACATTCCATTGTGTTAGTGTATTACACTTTACCATTTATAGACAATTGAGTTGTTTTCAATTTTTTTGCTATCACTACAATGTTACTATAAACCTTTTTTGCAATTAAAAAATGTTTAAAATTGTGGTAAAATATACATCATATAAAATTTATCATCATAACCATTTTTAAGTCAGCACAGTGGCATTAAGTGCCTTCACACTGTTGTGTAACTATTACCACCATTCATCTTTAGAACTCTTTTTATCTTACAAAACTGAAACCCTATACACTAACTTCCCATTCCCACCTCTCTTAATGATCATTCTACTTTCTGTCTCTAGTAATTTGACTTCTCTAGGTACCTCATGTAAGTGAAAGCATATAGTATTTGTCCTTTTGTGCTGGCTTATTTCACTTAGCATATTATTTTCAAGGTTCATCCACCTTGTAGCATGTGTCAGAATTTCTTTCCTTTTTTTAAGGCTAATATTCCATTGTGTGTATATACCACATTGTTTATCCAGCTATAAACATTTTTATATATACATGCTGGTGCACATGTGTAATAATTTTATTAGGGTTTATACCAAGGAATAGAAGGGTTAATTACAGAGAATATGCAAAGACTTCACCAGACAAGTGCCAAACCATTTCTCAAAAAGGTTGCACCAATTTTGATTCCCACTAGTTGCAAAAAGATTTCCTAATATTGGCCATTTTGTAGGCTGTGAAAACATAACTCAATGTGCTTTTATTTGCTATTTCTCTGATTACTGATAATATTGAGCATCTTTTCATATGTTTATTAGCCATTCAAGTTCCTTGTGTAAATTTTTCTATTAGTTTGTGTGTCTTTTTCTTATGATGATATATTCTAGATATGATTCTATGGTCAGTTACATGAAATAATAACATTCTGCTTTGTGGCTTCTCTTTTCATTCTTTTTTTTGAAACTTCTGATGAACAAAAATTTAACATTTTAATATAGAAATGTTTATCAGTTTCTCCTCTTTGGCCTAAAATTTTCCATCTTATTTTATAAAGTCTCTCTACCCCAAATTTATATCTTCCCAAAGTTTTTTTCTCTCTTTCTTTTTTTTTTTTTTTTGAGATGAAGTCTCGCTCTGTCGCCCAGGCCAGAGTGCAGTGGTGCGATCTCGGCTCACTGCAAGCTCTGCCTCCCAGGCTCATGCCATTCTCCTGCCTCAGCCTCCTGAGTAGCTGGGACTACAGGAGCCCGCCACCACGCCTGGCTAATTTTTTGTATTTTTTAGTACAGATGGGGTTTCACCATGTTACCCAGGATGGTCTCGATCTCCTGACCTCATGATCCGCCCGCCTCAGCCTCCCAAAGTGCTGGGATTACAGGCTTGAGCCACGGCACCGGCCTATTGTCTTTTTTTTTTTTTTGAAGACAGTGCCTCGCTCTGTTGCCCAGGCTGGAGTGCAGTGGCATGATCTTGGCTCACTGTAACCTCTGCCTCCCAGGTTCAAGCGATTCATGTGTCTCAGCTTCCTAAGTAGCTGGGACTACAGATGCGTACCAGCACATTTGGCTGATTTTTGTACTTTACTTTGTAGAGACAGGGTTTCGCCATTGCCCAGGCTGGCCTCCAACTCCTTGAGCTCAGGTAATCTGCCCACCTTGGCCTCCCAAAGTGCTAGGATTACAGGTGTGAGCCACCATGCCCGGCCTCTCCCATAGTGTCTTCAAAAAGAATCTACCTTTTACATTTATGTCTTTAATCTACCTAAAATTGATCTGTGTATACAGACTGAGATAGGCATCAATTTTCATTTTTTTCTATTTGCATAACTAATTGTGCCAGTATAATTTATTGAAAAATCCATCCTTTCTCTACTGATCTACAATACTCCTGCTGTCATATATCAAGTGTCTACATATGTGTTTAGTCTGTTACTGACTCTCTATTCTGTTCCATGATTTATTTGCCTAGATTTGTGCCACTATGCACTTTTAACTTTTAAATGTTAAAGTCTTAATTGAAGCTTAAGCAAAACAATTTTTAATACCTTGACTGAAATATTTACAAATAAAACCAAACTTTTAACACCACTATTTTCTAACCAGTAAGATTTTAAACAGTTTCTTTTAGAATCCTATTTAATATCATCAAAAATTAATTGCCATTCCTTGTTAGGATAGTGGTTAGTAAAGAAAAACAATTAATTGCCACGATGAAAGCCTTTAAACTCACCTTTCTTTCAGTAATATCATAGACTTTATTGGTCTTGGTAGAAATTTTATATTTCTGTTTTGGTACCTAAAGAAAAGAAAGTACAGCTTACAAAAGAATCCAAATAATAAACATGAAACTTCTGTTACAAGATTAAGTAATCTACATATCATATCATTGGCCAATCCATGCCTTTAGTTCATGACCTTAGGTTTCATTTCTTATTCTTACAACAAAGTATTTTGCTAAATGAAAATAATAAAAGCCTATATTTAAGAAAAAAAATGAGTTACTTACAATTCCCAGCTTCTTCTGACATAAAGGATAACCACAGAGTTTGACAATAGAACGTTCATCCACGACATCGCTGTAGTGAGCAGGTGTAATGAACTTCCCCTAAAATGAAATGAGAGGGTTATTTCCTCCTACTTTAATAGAAAAGTTCATTTATCAGCTCTGTAAGACTCATCGATCTTACCTGAAAACACAGGGATAGCAATAATACCTCCCTCATAAGTTAGATAAGTTAAGAGGTTAGAATTAGAGGAGAAAATAAAGCAAAATCACTTAGAGAAGTGCTCAACATATAGTAAGCATTCGAAAAAAAGTTGTTATTAAAAAAAAGTCTGCCACAGTAGTCTCTGCATCTTTGTAGATTATATAGTTAAGTGAAATAATTCTGAGGCATGAGGAAGAAGTGATGCTATAGCTATACACAAGCTAAATGACAACAGTATCTTTTATTTTTAAAAAAACATTTAAAAAATTAACTAAATAACAAAGTAATAAAATATAATTTTACCTATTTTTTAAAGCATAATCTTTAACAACAATGTATTTCAAAAGTGTCATTGTGACTCCTGAACAGTCTGTGCAAAATTTTCCCACTTCTGAAAAATCTGTACAGAGTGGTGAGGTGATGGTTATAAGCTAACATCAAATAGTTTCCTTTGACATCTTCATGTTCAAATAATCTTGATTCTTGTTCTTAACTTTGAGATCTTTTAACAAATTTTTCTGTTTTCACAGGGACTGAAATACTTTTTATTGAGAGTGATATAAGTTTTATGTTTCAAATGAAGCATATTTGCTTTTGTCTTTTCTGGTGTCATCATATATGCAGATACTGATGCAGTTACCTGTGTCAATAAAAATATGACTTGTCATGTTCATATTCCTGTTGTAGAAAAAGATCTATGAACTATACTAAGAAGTGTTTTTGTAATAGAAGCTTTGAGTTTTCATTTGCCCTCTTAAGGATTACAAGAATATAAAAGAAATTTCCATTCAAAATTTTAATGTAGTGAAGCTGTTTAAAAATTTTTTTATTCTCAAATTTTTATTTAGACAGGGTCTCACTGTGTTGTCCAGACTGGTCTCAAACTCCTGGGCTCAAGCAATCCTACGGCCTTGGCTTCCCAAAGTGCTGGGATTACAGGTATGAGCCATCCTGCTTGGCCTAAAAAAATTTAATGTGGGCCGGGTGTGGTGGCTCACGCCTGTAAGCCCAGCACTCTGGGAGGCCGAGGCGGACGGATCACGAGATCAGGAGATCGAGACCATCCTGGCTAACACGGTGAAACCCCATCTCTACCAAAAATACAAAAAAATTAGCCGGGCCTGATGGTGAGTTCCTGTAGGTCCAGCTACTCGGGAGGCTGAAGTAGGAGAACGGCATGAACCTGGGAGGCAGAGCTTGCAGAGCCGAGACTGCACCACTGCACTCCAGACTGGGCAACAGATTCCATCTCAAAAAAAAAAAAAACAATTTAATGTGGAACTTAATTCTCCTGTTTTATAGTCATAAATGATCTGTATTTCAGGTTTTTGAAATATGAAAATTGATGAAATTACATTGACAAAAATAATATTCTTCTGTTACTTAAAATCATACAACACAGAATATAGAAAACTGGAATTGCAATCATAGAACAAACTGAAGAAAATCAAGTGATATTAGCAGACTGGTTAAAAGAACTACAACTAAGGGCAAAATATACTTGCTTTTTCTTTTTTTTTTTCTCCCCCATCCTCATTTTTCTTTTTTTCCATTTATTATTTATTTATTTGTTTTGAGACAGATTCTAGCTCTTGTTGCCCAGGCTGGAGTGCAGTGGCGTGATCTCAGCTCACTGCAACCTCTGCCTCCTGAGTTCAGGTGATTCTCATGCCTCAGCCTCCCGAGCAGCTGGGATTACAGGCATGAGCCACACCTGCCTAATTTTGTATTTTTAGTAGAAACAGGGTTTCACCACGTTGGCTAGGCTGGTCCCAAACTCCTGACCTCAAGTGATCCAACCACCTTGGCCTCCCAAAGTGCTGGGATTACAGGCATGAACCATTGTGCCTGGCCTCTTTTTGCTTTTTAATTGACAATAATAATTGTATATATTTGTGGGGTAGTATGTGATGTTTTAACACATGTATATGTTGACCAAATCAGGCTAATTAACATATCCATCACCTCACATATTTATCCTTTATGGTGAGAATATTTGAAATCCACTCTTATTAATTTTGAAATATACATTACCTGTCATCACCTTGTTATGTACTTGTTATTTTTCATTAGTGCATTTTAAAGTCATTATACAAGGAATGCATGATAGTTGTTTATTTTAAAATGCATGAATTATATAGATTGTTATCTGCATCTAATGACTGAGAACAAATTCAAAGATTTTAATAATGCAAAGAAGTTTCATGTTGCACAGATGTAAAGATGTTATACTACAAAACTAATAATTTGTCAACACATACACACTCCATTAGGAACTCTTCTGTAATATTCTCTTCTAAAAGCTGTTCAACAATATGTAGAGCTTTTCTTTCAAATTCAATCTTCTTTCTCACAGCTGCTTCTAGTTCTGCTTTCCTAAAATTTGAAAGAGAAAGTTAATCTACTTATAAGCTTCATGTCCAATATTCCATTTTTTAAAATACAACACTAACCTAACTCACTATTTTGCCACTTAAATTTAAACATATTTAAAAAATTTTTTTGAATAAAAATATTTCTTTTTAGTTGTAGAGACAAGGTCTCACTATGCTGCTTAGACGGGTCTCAAGCTCCTGGCCTCAAGTAATACTCCCACCTTAGCCTCCCAAAGTGCTGGGATCACCGGCATAAGCCACCATATCCGGCCAAATTTCTATTTTCTAATGCTGTTACTTTTGATCCAATACTTTTCAAAAAGGAAACAAGCTACTTTTTGCACTGCACATACAGAAATCTTTATATACTCTTTGGTTAATGTCTACTTAGCATGCAGGTCTCAGCATAAGGCTTTCCCTGAAAACTCAAAACTAACCTCCTTGCCACCCACTTCCAACTAAATTAGACTTGATTATTCTTTCTCGTAACATCACAGCCTTTTCCTTCATAGTGCTTATCACAATTTGTAATTATGTGTTTATGTTAATTAACTAATTATTATTTATTCCTCTGTTCCACTAGACAAGAATTGTGTCTATTCTGTTCACCATATCTTCAGAGCCTAACACAGGTCTGGCATATCTTATACTCAGTAAATAATTTTTGAAAGAATGAGTAAATTAAGACCAAAGTCAATATAAGATTAATAAGTCTTCACAAAATGAAAATCATAGCTACATATACTTTTAATACCCTTCACATTCTATTCCTCTTCTAAAACTTTGTGTGATATGTGGTAATATCTTGCCTTTTGAGAACCAGAACTAGTACAAGACAGCTTTTTTTCTTTTTTTGAGACAGAGTCTCACTCTGTTGCCCAGGCTGGAGTGCAGTGGCGCGATCTCAGCTCACCGCAAGCTCCACCTCCTGGGTTCATGCCATTCTCCTGCCTCAGCCTACCGAGTAGCTGGGACCACAGACGCCTGCCACCATGCCCGGCTAATTTTTTGTATTTTTAGTAGAGAGGGGGTTTCATCGTGTTAGCCAGGATGGTCTCGATCTCCTGACCTCATAATCCACCCGCCTCGGCCTCCCAAAGTGCTGGGATTACAGACGTGAGCCACTGTGCCCGGCCAGGACAGCTTTTTGATGAAAATCTGGACTTGATGTAACAAAGAACAGAACAGGTTTCTTGGAGTGACAGAGAAACTTGGAGAGTGAGTCTCTGGCATATAAAGCAATAAAAGGGGAGTGTACCTGAAGTGGTGAAAAACAAACACCTTCTACAGACACTCACGCCTTCACTAGCAGTCTGAGTGCTTAGTTTGGTTTTCTTAAAGCCTGGAGTAGAGGAATGTTAACAGTCTATGTGAGAATTTATAGGCCTTCCCAGATCTTTCCCTTCCCTCTCATGGTAATTTTCTCTAAAAATAAAAAAAGGTAACTATTAGTTTTAAAATTGGTACAAGTAATATGAGATAAGTAGATATGCCATTGTAGTTGTCCATGTAGCTGTCATACCTTTTAGAAGCATCTTCTTGTTTCAAAGTAGTTGTCTGTTTAGTACCTACAACAAAAATACAGTCATGTGCCACATAATGACATTTCGTAAACGACGGACAGCATACAGACAGTGGTCTCATAAGACTAAAATACTGTATTTTTACCGTACCTTTTCTATGTTTAGATATACAATTGCCTACAGTACTTAGTACAGTAACAGGTTTGCAGCCTGGGAACAATAGGCTGTACCATATAGCCTAGTGTGTAAGTAGGCTATACCATCTAAGTTTGTGTAAGTGCACTCTATGATGGTCACACAAGGATGAAATCGCTTAACAACGCATTTCTCAAAATGCATCCCCGCAGTTAAGCTACACATGGTGGCAGTAGGTCAGGCCTACACAAACACATTAGGTACAAGATAGATTCCTACACAAATAACAAACTAGACCAATTTTTCTTTTCCACCTATTTTATGTCCAATCGTGTGTAAATCAAAATGAAATAGGAAGGGCAAGCAATTTGTTTTTGCAAATTGATTACTGTCTAATTTTTCTTGGTTAAAATGTATCTCTTTGGGGATTGAATTTTCTTCTGTATCACAGTTGCTTAATTAATCATTCCTGAAAATCTGAGATCTGGGTACTTTTTAGGGAAACCTCTCTCTCCGTCTGCCAAACGACCTCTTTGGGAGAAGAGGGGAGTCCGGCACCTCAAAGAACCTAGCACCCAAGCAATCTGGAAAGGAGGACCGGTCCTAGGTTCAAGACCAGCTGCCAACGCTGCCCTAGTCACTTGCCCCGAACCCCGGGGACCCTAGGCCTGGGTTCCCGGCGCCTCCACTGTACTTTCTCTCAGAGGCTGGGGCCACGGCCCGCGTGAGGGAAATCTTGCAACACTGGCGTAAAGGGGTGAGGGCCGGCCAGGAGATCTTTCCCAGGGGGAGCGGACGGCGGTGGGAAGCTTTCGGCCTTCTCTACCTGGGAGGACCCCTCCCCTGAAGCAGCCTTTCAGGAGCGCCCGTGCGCTTCGGTTTAGAACTCGAGATCGGGGTCCAGCTTTCAGGGTCCCAAAGTGAGAAGACATCCTTGCTCCTACCTGCGGCTTTTCGAGAGCGGCGAGGAACCCCGGCCTTGCGGCCGGCAGAACCCGGCCCGGTACAGTCCGCCATGGGGGAGAGTAGTCTGCGGAACCGGGACTAGCTCCGGCGTCTCGCCCCGAGGCCCCGCCTTCCTACGCGTAGCGCGAGGCGGACCCCGCTGGCGTGGGGCGGGGCCAGAAGAGCGGGCTAAGTGGCCGGAGGAGGTGGAGGCGGCTGGGAGAGGCGAGAGATCTGGCCGGTAAGTGGAGTAGTGGAGAGGTTCGGGGTGGCCAGGGCTCGCGGTTGGCCGTGAGCCGCGGCGGACTTGGTGCCGCGGGCCGACTAGGCCACGCGAGGTGGTGGAGCCTGCACACCTAGGCGAGCAGGAATCGGAAGACATGGCTTCCTCTGATGCCGCCCGCACGCGCGCTGGGGTGTTGTTCGCCTTGTAGCGCGCTGCGCTGAGAACCGGGCTGACCCGCGCCACTACTGAGGGTTTGGGGCTGAGCCTTGCCTCCGGGAGAAGCGATGGTCTCCTCCTGAAGGCCGCCGTTGCCTTGTCTCCGTGTGATACAGTGATTTCACTAGCTGCATTGATCACTTTGGGTACTGCAACTCCTAGAGAGAAATGGGATGGAGGGCATCTGAATCTTCACCCCCTATAGATAAACTTGTGTTGCACCCCAATTTTTGTGAGGTGAGACATTAAAAAATCCCCTAATGATTAGAATTTTGATTTCAGGTCCACCTTTTGGAATTTTTTTTTCATAAAAGAAGTACTTTGCTTTTTAAAAGCCCTTTAGTTCGTATTTGCCTCGCCTCTTGGGAGTACTCGAGAGTTTTTTCTTCTTTTCCTTCAAAATAGCTTTCAAAACTGTGCTCCTAGAAAACTTAAAAGATGCAATAAGGGCTTCTAAAAAAACACTTTATTTTCTTAGACAAACATACTAAGATTCAGTAATAACATTTCAACCTTAGAACTTTACATTTTCTCCTAGCATGCTATTGGACCAAAAAACACAACAACAAAAACTTTCCATTTTCTTTATTGTATTTACTAATAATTTATCACACTGAAACATAACTTTTGAATACTTAAATGTAATATCACGGATATTTAACAGTGTGTTTTGTATTTGTAGATTTTAGCGTCGAAACTGGGAGAAATAGGAATGGCTGTAGAGGAACTTCAGTCTATAATAAAGAGATGTGTAAGTATTTTTTTAATTTTTGTAAAATTAAATACCTTTCAAAATATGGGAAAGGCACAGATGGTTTTTAATTATATTTGTGGTCACTCAAATTGTTTATCTTCTTTAATCCTTGCTTTTTTTGACCTGTAAAGAACGTGAGTGGGGGAGGCAGATTGGATTATTTCTCCAGGTGACATACTTATCTAAATAACCTTTTACATTTTAATCCTGATCCTTTTCATAGGTTTCACTGGTACAGTAGATTTCAAGGTCATTTATTAAAGTATTTATTAGGGTAATCCTAATTTTGATACATGTGTTATTTACGTTACATTTACCTAGAATTTAAACAGATTTCCTTTTTTCATAGATAAGTCAAGAAGTTACTGTATTTAATTTTTATTTACGTACACATTTGTTCTTTTGTTTTTTGGGGGCTTTTTTGCCAGCAAATCCTAGAAGAGCAAGACTTTAAAGAAGAGGATTTTGGCCTATTTCAGTTAGCTGGGCAAAGATGCATAGAAGAAGGGCACATAGACCAGCTATTAGAAATTATTCAAAATGAAAAGAATAAGGTACGTACAATCTTGGTGTTTACTTTTCAGTCTTGGGAAGAGAATAATCACATGATGCTATTCATCCAGTCATTTATCCATCAAACATTTAAGAATCTACTTAAATTTTCACAGTAGGGAACTGAAGACAAAAAAAGAATTAGAAATATTCAGGTGGGGCGTAGTGGCTCACGCTTGTAATCCCAGCACTGTGGGAGGCCGAGGCAGGCAGATCACTTGAGCCCAGGAGTTTGAGACTAGCCCGGGCAACAGAGTAAGGCCCTGTCTCAGAAAAAAAGAAAAGAAAAGAAACAGTCATATACTTGAAGGTACTTACAGTCTGGTCAAACAGATAAACATGTAAACAACTAACAATAATGAGGCAAAATAAATAAAATAAGTGCTATAGTTGAAGTAAAGAGTTTTTAGAAGAAACAGAATTACTTCTGGTTTAGGGAGTCCAAAAATGGTGTTCGGGTTATTAATTTACATTGAAAAATATACATATCAAGCAGGCTAAATATTCATTTTGGGTGATCAGCCCATTCTCCAGCCAAATGTGTATGGAAAACCAAATTTTAATTAAAACAGTATTTTATGTGCTTAGAATCAGAACAGGAGGAAAGCTGTATGTCATTATGCTAGCCAGTATCATCCAGTTACAATAGTTTGAGAAGTCCTCTACAATAGAAAAGGATCTTATTTGTGAATCAGGAATAACTTTTTCCTGGGACACTGTCTTGGCAACACCCTGCCAAATTTTGTGTCTTTGGATACTCCTTATAAGGAAGACTGCTATGGTTTGGTTCTGTGTCCCCACCCAGATCTCACCTTGAATTGTAATAATCCCTGTGTGTCAAGGGTGGGACCAGGTGGAGGTGATTGAATCAAGGGGGTGGTTTCCCACATGCTTCTCATCATAGTGAGTGAGTTCTCACGAGGTCTGATGATTTTATAACCATCTGGCATTTCCCCTGTTGGCACTCAGCCCCTCTCCTGCTGCCCTGTGAAGAGGTGCCTTCCGCCATGGTTGTAAGTTTCCTGAGGCCTCCCTAGCCATGTGGAACTGCATGTCAATTAAACCTCTTTTCTTTCTAAATTACCCAGGCTTAGGTATTTTTTCATAGAAGCAGCGTGAGAACAGACTAATACAAAGACCATCTTCTTTCTAGGTACACAGTCTTTCTTCATTTACAGTGCTACTTATTTATTAGAAGTTTTCTTTCTCGATATCACAGTGTAGTTGTGTTGACCTGTGTTTCTCTCCAGGGCATCTTGATTGGATTTGGGAGATTCCTAAAACTTTTTAATCATACATTATTATAGCATCTCTTAGTTCAAACGGCTTATACCCTTCTTATTTTTTATTAAAATAATTAGGAGATTTTATTGTTTTTAATATATATTTATGATAACTTTGTAACCCTCAATATAATAAATTTTATGTTTTTTAAACTCTTCTTGATTTTTTTCTAATTGCGTTCTCAGAGGATAACCTTCGAAAGTACTTAGCTTTTAGCTAATAATAAAAAAATTAATAACTAATATTTATTGAGTATTTACATGTACCAGATGCTGTCTTTAGTCCTTTACATTTATTAACTTAGTCTCTCCAAAATCTCAGAAAGTAGGTATTCATTTTGACTGAAAGGTTAAATGACTTGCCCAAAAGTAAGTCAGCTTTTATGTAACATCCAAGATTCAGACCTGTGTAGCATGGTTTTGGAGCTCCTAACTACTCTGCTCTACCGCTGGTTAGTGCTATATGGCATATGGTTTTAGGGTAGAATACAGGGGATTGATTGATTGAGAGGGTGAAGCATCAAAAATGACGGGGTTTCTAGCCTCTAAAAGGATAATATATGGTATCAAACAGAAAAAGGCAGCCTAAGTAGAGGGAAAAGTTTACTGAAGGAACAAGTGATTTGACTTTTAGAAATTTTGAGTTTAAGTATAGCAGTCAATTGGAAAATAGGGTTTTGAGCTCAGTAGATACAGGAATTAAGATGTAGATCTCTGAGACACATATCTGTGAGACTTTAATTATGTAAAGATTGGGTAATTGAAGCATTGAGGGGTGAAAAAAAAACAAGAATTTACCTGAGTTCACAGAAAAGAGGCTGAAGAGAAGAGGCCCAAGATCCCATCTTGAGGAATTTAAGAAACAGAGAGAAGAGGCCTGCCAAGGAGATGAGGATCAGCACCACATCTATGAGGCAGAAGGAAAAGGGAAGTATAAACAAAGTATTTTTCAGGCATTGCATGCCTCAGTGTTTTATTTTTAGCATGCTTCTGAATAGCTAATGGGATAGATTTAAACATTGTGAGGCTTAGTCTTAATAGTTTGAGAATCACCTTTGCAATATGTGATCAGCTGAATGCAAAGGTTTAGATACTGATAAGACAATGTTCAAAACTGACTACAGGCCAGGCATAGTGGTTCACGCCTATAATTCCAGCACTTTGGGAGGCCGAGGTGGGTGGATCACCTGAGGTCAGGAGTTTGACACCAGCCTGGCCAACATGGTGAAACCCTGTCTCCACTAAAAATGCAAGAATTAGTCAGGTGTGATGGCGCGCCCCTGTAATCCCAGCCACTCAGGAGACTGAGATAGGAGAATTGCTTGAACCTGGGAGGCGGAGGCTGCAGTAAGCCAAGATTGTACCACTGCACTCCGGCCCAGGAAACAGAGTGAGACCCATCTCAACAACAACAACAAAAAAAACCGACTACAATTTAATTTTCTTGCCAGGTGAGACTATCAAAATTGACCAAGATTTACTATTATTTTCAACTGTAAGAGTGAATTGGGTGCAGCACACCAACATGGCACATATATGTAACAAACCTGCACGTTGTGCACATGTACCCTAGAACTTATAGTAAGTCCACTAAGTATTTTTTTAAAAAGTGAATTAAAGAAAAAATAAAAATATTTGCTCTTTACTGCTTTGTAAGAGACTATTCACATACTATTTATTACAGTATATTGTAATTGTTGTAGTTATTGTTAATCTCAATTTATAAATTAAACTTTGTTACAGGTATGCATGTATAGTATTTATATATAGCGTTTGGTACTATTCATGGTTTCAGGCATCCACTGGGGGTCTTGGAATGTACTCTCTGCAGATAAGTGGGGACACTACTGTATCCTAAGCTCTATTTTTATTATCTTACAAGACTGGGGTCAATATGAGGTATTACAGGTGTCATTTTGTCTTCTTCCTAGATCAGCTTTTTTTTAAAAAAATTCTAATTTTTGTGGGTACATAGAAGGCATATATATTGATGGGTACATGAGATGTTTTGATACAGACATGCAATGTGTAATAAGCACATCATGGAGAATGAGGTATCCATCCCCTCAAGCATTTATCCTTTGTGTTATAAATAATTCAATTATACTCATTTAGTTACTTTAAACTGTACAGTTAGTTATTAACTATAGTCACCCTGTTGTGCTCTCAAATAGTAGGTCTTATTCATTACTTATAACTATTTTTTTTTTTTGGTACTCATTAGCCATCTTCCCTGCCTCCCACTACTCTTTTCAGCCTCTAGTAACCATCCTTCTACTGTGTCCATGTGTTCAGTTGTATGGTTTTTTCACATCCCACAAAAAGGTGAGAACATTCATTGTTTTTCTGTGCCTGACTTCTTTCACTTAACATAATGGTCTACAGTCCCATCCATGTTATTGCAAATGACAAGTTGTCATTCTTTTTTATGGCTGAATAGTACTCCATTGTGTATACGTACCACATTTTCTTTATCCATTCATTTGTTGATGGACACTTAGGTTGCTTCCAAATCTGAGATAAACAGTGCTGCAATGAACATGGGAGTGCAAATGTCTCTTCAATATAGTGATTTCCTTTCTTTTGGGTATATACCCAGCGGTGGGATTGCTGGATCATATGGTAGCTCTATTTTTGTATTTTTTGAGGAACTGCCAAACTGTTCTCATTAATGGTTGTACTAATTCACATTCCCACCAACAATATATGAAGGTTTCCTTTTCTCCACATCCTTGCCAGCATTTGTTATTGACTGTCTTTTGGATATAAGCCATTTTAACTGGGGTGAGATGATATCCCATTGTAGTTTTGATTTGCATTTCTCTGATGATCATGATGCACAACTTTTCATATGCTTGTTTGCAATTTGTATGCCTTCTTTTGGGAAATGTCTATTCAAATCTTTTGCCAATTTTTTTATTGGATTATTAGATTTTTTCCCTTAGTGGTGTTTGAGCTCCTTTTCTATTCTGGTTATTCATCCGTTGTCAGATGGGTTAAATCTGCTTTTTCTTTATTTATGTATTGTTTTGAGATAGGGTCTGTCTCTTGTCACCCAGGCTGGTTTGCAGAGGTGTGATCACAGCTCACTGTTACCTCTGCCTCCCAGGCTCAGGCCATCCTCCCACTCATCCTCCCAAGTAGTTGGGACTTCAAACGTGTGCCACCAGGCCCAGCTAATTTTTGTATTTTGTAGACACAGGGTTTGGCCATGTTGCCCAGGCTGCTCAAGTGATCCGCCCACCTCAGCCTCCCAAAATGTTGGGATTACAGGCATGAGCCACCATGCTTTAAAAAAAAACAAAAAACAAAGACTGGGCGCAGTGGCTCACGCCTGTAATCCCAGCACTTTGGGAGGCCGAGGGAGGTGGATCACGCAGTCAGGAGATCCAGACCATCCTGGCTAGCACGGTGAAACCCCATCTCTACTGAAAAAAAAAAATACAAAAAATTAGTTGGGCCTGGTGGTGAGCACCTGTAGTCCCAGCTACTCAGAAGGCTGAGGCAGGAGAATGATGTGAACCCAGAAGGCAGAGCTTGCAGTGAGCTGAGATAGTGCCACTGCACTCCAGCCTGGGCAATAGAGCAAGACTCAGTCTCAAAATAAATAATTAACTTTAAAAAATAGAGACAGGGTCTCACTAGGTTGCCCAGGCTGGTCTCAAACTCCTGGGCTCAAGTGATCCTCCTGCCTCAGCCTCCCAAGGTGCTGGGATTAGCAGCATGAGCCACTGCACCCAGCCAGCCACCGTACTTTTAAAGAAGGACTCCAGAATGTAAACTCTAGGAGTGATCTTATCCAGTTCCTCACTTTATTTCTAATCCCTAGAATATTATAGTGTAGGCTTGGTACATACTGATGAGTTAAAGTACAAAGCAGGCCAGAGAAGTGGAATACATTGTTGATGTCACTCACGTCCGTGTGAAGAGACCACCAAACAGGCTTTGTGTGAGCAATAAAGCTTTAATCACCTGGGTGCAGGCGGGCTGAGTCTGAAAAGAGAGTCAGCGAAGGGAGATAAGGGTGGGGCCGTTTTATAGGATTTGAGTAGGTAAAGGAAAATTACAGTCAAAGGGGGTTGTTCTCTGGCAGGCAAGGGTGGGGGTCACAAGGTGCTCAGTGGGGGAGCTTTTGAGGCAGGATGTGCCAGGAAAAGGAATTTCACAAGGTAATGTCATCAGTTAAGGCAGGAACAGGCCATTTTCACTTCTTTTGTGGTGGAATGTCTTCAGTTACTGCAGGAACCAGCTATATGGATGTGTACGTGGTGGCTTAGCTTCGGCTCAGAGGCCTGACATTCCTGTCTTCTTATATTAATAAGAAAAATAAAACAAAATAGTGTTGAAGTGTTGGGGCGGTGAAAATTTTTGTGGGGTGGTATGGAGAGATAATGGGTGATGTTTCTCAGGGCTGCTTCAAGTGGGATTGGGGCGGCATGGGAACCTAGAGTGGCAGAGATTAAGCTGAAGGAAGATTTTGTGGTAAGAGGCAATATTGTGGGGTTGTTAGAAGGAGGATTTGTCGTATGGAATGATTGGTGATGGCCTGGATGCGGTTTTGTATGAATTGAAAAACTAAACAGAAGACAAAAGGTCCGAATAAGAGAAGGAGAAAAACAGGTATTAAAGTACTAAGAATTGGAAGGACCCAGGACATCCAATTAGAGAGTGCCCAAGGGGGTTCAGCATAGCCCTGCCAGCAAAGATTATTTCTTTACTTTAAGAGGCAGTTAAGAGTGGGGGATAGCAGCAGGAGATACCAGCTGTGATGGCTTGGAGAAACAGTGTAAATGGGCAATGTAAACAAGAGCCGGGCATTTAGGAGTAGTTGAGAACGGTGGATAGGAGTATGACTAGACAGAAGATAGTAGGGATGACAAGTTTTTTGGGGCACAGTGCAAGTTGGTCTGGTGTCTGGAATGAGACTGGAGCCTAATAAAAAGGAGCATCTATACAGGAGCTTCAATGGGCTGTACCCGGTAGCATTCCAAGGACAGGCCTGAATTCTGAGAAGGCAAGTGGTAAAAGTATTGTCCAGTCCTTTTTAAGTTGGTGGCTGAGCTTGGTGAGGTGTGTTTTTAAAAGACCGTTAGTCCGTTCTACCTTTCTTGAAGATTGAAGACTGTGAGGGGTATGAAGATCTCACTGAATACCAAGAGCCTGAGAAACTGCTTGGGTGATTTGACTAGTAAAGGCCGGTCCATTATCAGACTGTATAGAGGTGGGAAGGCTAAACCGAGGAATTATGTCTGACAGAAGGGAAGAAATGACCACGGTGGCCTTTTCAGACCCTGTGGGAAAGGCCTCTACCTATCCAGTGAAAATGTCTACCCAGACCAAGAGGTATTTTAATTTCCTGACTCCAGGCATGTGAGTAAAGTCAATTTGCCAGTCCTGGGTGGGGGCAAATCCCTAAGCTTGATGTGTAGGAAAGGGAGGGGGCCTGAACAATCCCTGAAGGGTAGTAGAATAGCAGATGGATCACTGAGAAGTGATGTCCTTGAGGATAGATTTCCATGATGGAAAGGAAATGAGAGGTTCTAAGAGGCAGGCTAGCGGTTTGTAACCTACATGGAAGAGGTTAGGAAATGATGACAGAATAGAATGGGCCTGTCAGGCTGGAAGGAGATATTTTCCTTGGTCTAAGAACCATTTGCCTTGTGTGGGAAGAGATTGATAGGTGGAAGTTTCAGCGGGGGAGTAGGTGGGAATGACCAATGTGAAGGAGAAAAACTGACCGTGAGGGACAGAAGTTGGAACACTAACTGCTTTTTTAGCTAACTTACCAACATAAGCATTGTCTTGAGCAATGGGATCTGATGCCTTTCGATGGCCCTTGCAGTGAATGACTCCAGCTTCCTTTGGAAGTAAAGTGGCTTTGAGAAGCGTTTTCATTAAAGAGGCATTAATGATGGAGGACCCTTACGTAGTGAGGAAACCTCTTTCAGCCCGTATAACAGCATGGTGGTACAGGATGTGGAAGGCATATTTAGAGTCAGTATAAATATTGATGCGTAGTCATTTTGCAAGAGTGAGGGCCCAAGTTAAGGCAACTAGTTCGGCTTGCTGAGAGGTAGTGGAGGGAGGCAGAGTGGTAGTCTCAATGATAGATGTGGAAGATACTATAGCATAGCCTGCGTTTGCTGGTGAGTGGCGATTAGGCCTGGTGGAACTGCCATCAATAAACCAAGTATGTTAAGGGTGAGGAACAGGAAAGAATATGGGGAAATGGGGTAAATGTCAGATGGATCAGAGAGATACAGTCATGGGGGTCAGGTGTGGTATCAGGAATAATGTGGGAGGCCGGATTGAAGTCCAGGCCAGAAACAATCGTAATTGTGGGAGACTCAACAAAGAGTGAGTATAGCTGAAGGAGCCAGGGAGCAGTGTCAGGTGGGAGGAAGAAAATAGATTTTGGAAGTTATGAGAACTGTAGAGAGTGAGTTGAGCACAGTTTGTGATTTTTAGGGCCTCAAAGTATTAAAGCAGCGGCAGCCACTGCACGCAGACATGAGACCTAGGCTAAAACAGTAAGGTCAAGTTGTTTGGACAGAAAGGCTACAGGACGCAGTCCTGGCTCTTGTGTAAGAATTCTGACCACACTAACCATGCCTAGGAAGGAAAGGAGTTGTTTTGTAGAAGGGATTGGGGTTTGGGAGATTAGCCAGACATGATCAGCAGGGAGAGCATGTGTGTTTTTATGAGAATTATGCCGAGATAGGTAACAGATGAGGAAGAAATTTGGGCTTGACTGAAGTAATGGGGGCTGTCTGTGAAGCCTTGTGGCAATACAGCCTAGGTAATTTGCTGAGCCTGATGGGTGTCAGGGTCAGTCCAGGTGAAAGTGAAGAGAGGCTGGGATGAAGGGTACAAAGGAATATAAAGAAAGCATGTTTGAGATCCAGAACAGAATACTGGGTTGTGGAGGGAGGTATTGAGGATAGGAGAGTATATGGGTTTTGCACTATGGGGTGGACAGGCAAGACAATTTGGTTGATAAGGTGCGGATCCTGAACTAACCTGTAAGTCTTGTCTGGGTCTAGGACAGGTAAAATGGAGGAATTGTAAGAAGAGTTTATAGGCTTTAAAAGGCCGTGCTGTAACAGTTGAGTGATAACAGGCTTTAATTCTTTTAAAGCGTACTGTGGGATGGGATATTGGCGTTGAGCAGGGTAAGGGTGATTAGGTTTTAATGGGATGGTAAGGGGTGCATGATCAGTCGCCAAGGAGGGAGTAGAGGCATCCTATACTTGTGGGTTAAGGTGGGGGGATACGAGAGGAGGATGCAAAGGAGGCTTTGGACTGGGGAAAACAGCGTCGCTGAGGTGTGGCTGTAGTCCAGGAACAGTCAGGGAAGCAGATAATTTAGTTAAAATGTCTCGACCTAATAAGGGAGCTGGGCAGGTGGGGATAACTAAAAAGGAGTGTATAAAAGAATGTTGTCTAAGTTGGCACCAGAGTTGGGGAGTTTTAAGAGGTTTAGAAACCTGGCCGTCAATACCCACAACACTTATGAAGGCAAAGGAAACAGGCCTTTGAAAAGAAGGTAATGTGGAGTGGGTAGCCTTCATATTGATTAAGAAGGGGACGGACTTACCCTCCACTGTGAGAGTTACCTAAAGCGTCTGCGATGGTCCAGGAGGCTTCCGAGGTGATTGGGCAGCGTCAGTCTTTAGCCGCTAAGCCAAGAAGATCTGGGAAGGAGTCAGAGAGCCTTGGGCCAGAGTTCTAGGGGCTCTGGGAGTGGCTCCCAGGCGAGTCGAACACTCCAATTTTCTGTGGGTTCCCATAGATGGGACACGGCTTAGGAGGAGTTCTGGGCTGCGGACATTGCTTGGCCCAGTGGCCAGATTTCCAGCACTTGTAGCAAGCTTCTGGGGGAGGCGGTCCTGGAGGAATGACTGGCTGCTGCAGTTCAGGCGTTTGGAAGTTCTTGTGTGCTGGAGATGTGGCTGGGGTTTGTCTCACAGTGGAGGCAAGGAATTGCAACTCAGAAATACGTTGCTACTTGGCTGCCTTTATTATTATACACCTTGAAGGCGAATTAAGTCCTGTTTTGGGGTTTGAGGGCCAGAATCTAATTTTTGGAGTTTTATTTAATGTCGGGAGCGGATTGGATAATAAAATGTATATTGAGAATAAGACGGCCTTTTGACATTTTAGGGTCTAGGGCTGTAAAGCATCTCAGGGTTGCTGCCAAACAAGCCATGAACTGGGCTGGGTTTTTCATATTTGATGAAAAAGAGCCTAAACGCTAACTGATTTGGGAGAGGTTGGATAAAGAAAAAGGAACATTAACCTTGACTATGTCTTTAGCTCCAGTCACCTTTTTAAGAGGAAATAGCTGGGCAGGTGGGGAGGGCTAGTCGTGGAACAAAACTAAGCCAGACCGGGTGTGAGGAGGGGAGGTGATAAAAGGATTATAGGGTGGGGAGCGGAGGCTGAGGAAAATTTGAGACCTAGCTCGGCCTGGTGAGGAGGGGAGAAGTCAGATGGGTCTGTAGAAAAGGAAGATTAGAAAGACTCAGCGATGCTTGGGGTTGGGACTGAGGGAAGAGGCGGGAGGGAAAGATGGAAGATTTGGGACGAGTTGCATTGGGAACAGAGACTAGGGAGGGACCGACGTGTAAAAGAATGCCTGGACGTCAGGCACCTCAGACTGTTTGCCCATTTTACGACAAGAATTATATAGATCTTGTAGGATGGAAAAATCGAAAGTGCCGTTTTCTGGCTATTGGGAACCACTGTCGAGTTTGTATTGGGGTCAGGTGGCATTGTAGAAGAAAATAAGGTGTTTAGGTTTAGGTCAGGTGTGAGTTGAAGAGGTTTTAAGTTCTTGAGAACACAGGCTAAGGGAGAAGAAGGAGCAATGGAGGGTGGAAGGTTGCCCATAGTGAAGGAGGCAAGCCCAGAGAAAAGAGAGTAGAGACATGGAGAGAAGGAGTGGGGGGTGCTTGCCCCCCAGAAAAGTGGAGGAGTAGAGACACGGAGAGAAGGGGTCGGGGGGTTCTTGCCCCCCAGAAAAGCAGTAGTTGCTGCTAAGGGTGAAGGACCAAGGCAGGCGTCCCGTGTGGTCAGACATCTCTGAAGTGTGGGCGAATAATCAGGCAGCCATCCCCGGGTGAGTAAACACCAAGGGAAGACTGTCTTCCCGAGTCCGTGACCAGTGCCGGAGTTTTGGATCCACAGATAAAACGCGTCTCCTCTGTCTCTACCAGAAATGGAAAGGAACTGAAATTAAGAGAAGGGAAAGATTGAAGTGTGACGCCAAGATTGAAAGGAGAAAGAGGTTGAGGGATAGTGAGAGAGATTGGAGAAGAGAGTAAAAAGAGGCCGCTTACTAGATTTAAAATTGGTGAGCTGTTCCTTGGGCTGATCTGTCTGAGGACCTGAGGTCGTAGGTGGATCTTTCTCACAGAGCAAAGAGCAAGAGGACAGGAGATTGATCTCCCAAAGGAGGTCCCCCGATCCGAGTCATGGCACCAAAATGTCACTGGCATCCGTGTGAAGAGACCACCAAACAGGCTTTGTGTGAGCAATAAAGCTTTTTAATCACCTGGGTGCAGGCGGGCTGAGTCCGAAAAGAGTCAGCGAAGGGAGATAGGGGTGGGGCCGTTTTATAGGATTTGGGTAGGTAGAAGAAAAAATTACAGTCAAAGGGGGTGCTCTGGCAGGCAGGGGTGGGGGTCACAAGGTGCTCAGTGGGAGAGCTTTTGAGGCAGGATGTGCCAGGAAAAGGAATTTCACAAGATAATATCATCGCCTAAGGCAAGGACTGGCCATTTTCACTTCTTTTGTGGTGGAATGTCATCGGTTAAGGCAGGAACCGGCCATCTGGATGTGTACGTGCAGGTCACAGGGGATATGATGGCTTAGCTTTGGCTCAGAGGCCTGACAGCTGATACTTTTGAAAATCAGTGGTTTTGATAATGAATGTGAATTAGTAATTATAAAGATAAACTTTCACTTGTGTGGTAAGCATTCTGAAATATCTTTGAACATAGAAGCCACTTGTATGTAGGAGAGATAGTTAATGAAGTCGTATTCCTTCTTTTTATATAAATTACAATGATTATATTTAGAGACTCCAAGGAACTTTAAAAGGTACAGGAGCATTGGCTGGATTTCTTTATGAATAAGGGGAGAAAAATTCTCTGTGGAAGTTAAGTACCTGTATTCAGCAAATTAACTCTTTTTGGAAATAGAGGCACTATTTAAATCTTGGGAAACATCAGCTTGCCTGATAAAAAGTAAAGACCCTTTTGCCTTTCCTCAGTGAACATATTAAAAACTATCTATTTAAAAATGTTTATCTGTCAGCAGCCCACCCTGGAAAGTCTGTGGTGAAATGTCATAGGCCTCACTTCTCCCATCTTCCTGTTTCAGAGACAATTCTGAGCTCTTCCAAGATAGGAAAGCACACTGCGAGAGTCCTGTAGGTGGCAGTGTTTGCTTTACTCTGAAAATGTCTTTACAGGTCATCATCAAGAATATGGGCTGGAATCTCATTGGTCCTGTTGTTCGATGCCTTTTGTGTAAAGATAAAGAGGATGCTAAAAGAAAAGTTTGCTTTTTGATCTTTGATTTATTAGTAAAGGTAAGTTAACAAGGTTCTCTTTGTCATAACACACAGCAGTATTTTATAATTCCCTTTAATGTTTATTGTTTGGTAAGAAAGCTTTCAGTTCATGAAAGTACATGCAGAAAGGAACTTGTTGGAGAAAAGACCCAGTCTTATTGATTGGATAGGCAGTTCCATTTCAGGATTTCCCAAATTCTCTGGATAAAAGAATTTTCTAACCTCATTAACTTCGTATCAGACCCATTGATTCAGCATCTCCAGGGAGAGACCTGGGAAGCTATATTTTAACAAGTAACTTTTTGTATAGATGTGGAATACAAGGTTTAGAGAGGTAGTTCAAGGTCACATTTATCTTTTGGCAACATTAGAACTAGAATTAAAATCTCAGTCCTCTTTCTTTGTGGTACGTTCCTTAAAAGAGAATCGAAAGCCTAGAATACAAGTGATTAAAATGAAAGTAGGAATAGGGGTAGAACACAGATCAGTTGTGACTAACAACCTTAGAAAGAGACCGTTGGTAAAAGGCTAGTAGAGTTTAAAGGCAATATTTGATGGCTAAGAAAGAAAAATTCTGAGAAAAAGGATGTTATAAGAAACTGCTTAGTGATCAGTGTAAATATACCCAAATATATATTTGGAAGGAGAGCTCCGTCTGTATGAGTTATTGACTAAGGGAGCTGGGAGCTTTTTAAAAAAACAGTCAAGTGAGATGATAAAATATTGCCAGTCAGAAAGCAATGCAAAGTTTCACCTGTTTAAAAAATACAGAAGCGATTCCGGACTAGCCTAAATAGGCTTGCAGCGTGGGATTGAAAGGTCCCACCTGCTGGAGCCCCTGGGAATTTATTAAGGCAATTTCAGAGTAGACAGGTGAAGCACAAAGGAAACGTGAGCTTAAAGATCCATTGACTTCTTGCTGCTTTTTAGTTTTATAGTTACTTGACCATCACAGATTCTGTATTTTGCTAGTGCATATTTTTTTTAACAATTGTATAAATAATTTTAATGTTAAGCAAAAACATAATTGTATAATATTTTTTGTCAATATATGTCTTCTTAAAAATAGTAATAATGTGGCTTTAAATACAACTTGTATTAAACAGGTTCAATTGTGAATATTTTTATAGTTATGCAATCCAAAGGAATTATTGTTGGGTTTGCTTGAACTGATTGAAGAGCCCTCTGGAAAACAGATATCCCAAAGTATTCTTCTTTTGCTTCAGCCATTACAAACAGGTAATGAGAATTTTGAGATCAGAGTACTTCTTGTTGTATCTTTAAGTGCCTTGATGGTTACCCCAAAATGTCAATACTACACCAAAGTTTACAGCTAATTAGTGAGTACTCTGCTTAAACGAATAATAGCAATGCCAATGTGAATTCTGCTGCTCATGGAAAGATTATAGTATCTGGCCAGAGTGGGTACCCAGTAAATATTCTGTTGAATGTCCTACTATTTTTCATGTGCTGTATTGAAACCTATACCTTTTTGCCTAACCTTCCTATCTGCTGCTTAAATCTAGAATTTTCTCCCGAAACATATTTCAAGGATTACCTCTGTGGTGTCTGCAGTACTAAATCTGATAGCATTATAGTAGTCCAGAAGAGTATCAGGCAGGACATTACTCAGCCTCTGCTTTGGGAGGTGGATTGGGCATAGCAAAGGTACTGCTGAAGAATGAAATAAGGAGATATGGCATGATAAGGCTCCATGGCTGAGTGCAGTAACAATATTGGTAGGTAATGCGTCTTGGCAACCGAGGCAGACAGTATCCATGGGAAAAGGTTATTTTTCATTTTAGGAAATTCATTTATCTCACAATCTGATAGAGGGACCTGGAATCAGAAATTATATTTGTTTTAAATATGAATGCCTACCAGTTTCATACCACCTATAATATTCTGTCTTCTAGGGGAAAAAAATCTAATAATACCACCTCCTATTTGTATAGTGCTTTGCAGTTTACAATACACTCTCATATTTTGTGCTTATAACACAAAAAACATGGGAAGAACATGTTTCTTAAGTACATAGCCTGTTACACATAGTCGGTTATAAACATAACCTAAACAGCATTTCATGGCAAGATGCTGTGTTATTTTATGCACAACTAAGAAGAAAAAAACACTGCCAGTTAGACTGTGATGTGTCATCTTGATTTCAAGAGCTGTTAAAATATGGAAGGAGGAGGTATCTTGTAATTCCACATTTGCCGAATTTCTTGTCCCGTGTTTAGCATACTTGATGAGCGACAACTTGATCTTTGTTCTAGTGATTCAGAAAGTTCATAACAAGGCATATTCAATTGGATTAGCATTGTCTACCCTTTGGAATCAGCTATCTCTTCTTCCTGTTCCATACTCAAAAGAACAAATACAAATGGATGACTATGGCCTTTGTCAGTGTTGCAAGGCCTTAATAGAGTTCACTAAGCCTTTTGTGGAAGAAGTCATTGATAACAAAGAAAACTCACTGGAAAATGAAAAGTTGAAGGATGAATTACTGAAATTGTAAGTATAATTTTAAGAACATCTCACAATGGACTTAAGTAATTGATAGTTCAGTTATTTTATGTTTCTTCACCTTGTTTGACATGTAAATAGAAATCTAGTTTCACATTTTGAATTTCAGAAGAAGGTAGGGTTCAACTGATACAGCATGGGGACTTGAGACATTTATATTTAAAAAAATTATAGGCCGGGTGTAGTGGCTCACACATGTAATCCCATCACTTTGGGAGACTGACATGAGAGGATTGTTTGGGGCCAGGAGTTTGAGACCAGCCTTGGCAACACAGCGAGACCCCCATCTCTACAAAAAAAAATTTAAAAATTAGCTGGATGTAGTGGCATATACCTGTAGTGCTACTACTTGGGAGGCTGAGGCTAGAGGATGGGTTGAATCCAGGAGTGTGAGGCTGCAGTGAGTGATGATCGGCCACTGTACTCCAGCCTGGGCAACAGAGCAAGACCCTGTCTTTAAAAAACTAATTAATAAAATAATTATAAAACCAAAATCCATTCATTTACTTTATATTCTTCTTTGTATTGCCTTTATTCATCATAGTAAGTGAATAATGAAAGTGGGGGAAATAGATACATGTAGCTCAGGGTGAGTGTGGGAAATAGATATATGTAGCTCTATGGAGAAATTGTGTTTTACTCTTTCAAAGAAAGCAGCAGAAGGACCACCAGACAGAACATCCAACTTGACTACAAAAATAGTAGTAGAGTATCCACCCAACAGCATTCCCTCCATGGGTGCTATAGACTAAACATGTACTGTTCAATGTGGCTGTAGCATGTGACATATGGCTGGTCAAAATTCAGATGTACTTTAAGTATAAAATATCCCCTGGATTTTGAAGATTTGTTATTTAAAAAAAAAAACAAAAACACACAGTAAAATACCTCAATAATTTTTATATTGATAACATGTTGAAATGACAATGTTTCAGATATATTGGGTTAAGATAAATTATTAAAATCATCTCTCCCATTCTTACTACTTTTTTCATATGTCTACTAAAAGATCTTATATGTAGGGCTATGTTATATTTCTATTGGACAGTGATAGACTAGATTATTTAATTACATGGACCAGTAATTTTTAAATTTTGGCTACTTGGAGGCTGAGGCAGGAGGATCACTTGAGGCCAGGAGTTCAAGACCAACTTAGGCAACACAGCAAGACCTCATCTCTAAAAAATAGAATATAAAATAATATTTTAATTTTGGAGACATGCTATTTTTAGCTTCCTACTTGTCAGGACATTTAAAAAAAATTAACAGCCAGATATGGTGGCTCACGTCTGTAATCCTAACACTTTGGGAGGCCAAGGTGGGAGATTGCTTGAGGTCAGGAGTTTGAGACCAGCCTGGGCAACATAGTGAGACCCTGTCTCTACAAAAAATAAAAAAGTTAGCTGGGCACAGTGTTGTGTGCCTGTAGTCCAAGCTACTTGGCAGGCTGCGGCAGGAGGATCCTTTGGGCCCAGGAGTTTGAGGTTACAGTGTGCTATTATTGTGCCACTGCATTCCAGCCTGGGTGACAGAGACCCTGTCTCAAAAAAAAGTTTTTTACCATTTATAAAATCCATTATCTCATAAAAGAAAAGATATTTTAACTAAAGAAATAGGAAAGGCTTAATCCCAGAATAAAGTTTCATTTTCTAAATAAAACAAGTAGAGCTGTGTGAAAAAATGACTATTTCCTGATTTTTTCTTTGAACTAATGAAAACAACATCATAGACTAGCACTGGCCCTCAAACATTCAGAATTCAATGGAATAGTTCAGATGTAGAAGTCAGTCTTAGCATGTTGAGTCTCCCAAGGTGTTCTCATGTTCTCCCTATTACTAGTACGAACGACGTTACATCAACAGTTTTATAGAACATTAAGTTATTGATGCTTGTCTTAATCTACTTGTGCTGATATAACAGACTACCTAAGACTGGGTGATTTATAATGAACGAAATTCATTGGTTCCCAGTTCTGGAGGCTGGGAAGTCTACAGTTAAGGCGCTGGCATCTGGCAAGGGCCTTCTAGCTGTGTCATAATGTGGCTGAAGGTAAAAGGGCAAAAGGCAAAAGTGGGCTGAACTTGCCCTTTTACAAGAGCATTAATCTCATGCATGAGAGTGGAGCCCCCTTGGCCTAATTCCCACCTCTTTATGGCAGTTAAATTTCAACATGAGTTTTGGAGAGGAGAGTCATTCAAACCATAGCAGTGCTTATGTTATTTTTCAAGTAAAATTAACTTAGATTTGAAGAACTAGGGATTTTATACTTGGAAGTGTTGATTTCATAGTTACCTATTTCTTATGTCTTAGTTGTTTCAAAAGCTTGAAATGCCCTTTGCTGACAGCACAATTCCTTGAACAGTCTGAAGAAGGTGGAAATGATCCTTTCAGGTATTTTGCATCAGAAATAATAGTAAGTACAGCTAATTTAATCTGCTATAATCTCAAATGTTATCCCACTATATTCTCAGTACTGCACATGTAAATTGATACATTCATTAATAAAGAAATATGTATTTTTTGTAGAACACATAAAAGATGGAAAATAAAACAGCAATAATTTTATTATCCAAAGATAAATATTGATATCCTCCAGGCTTTTTTCTTATATACTTATTTATAATAATACATATATATAAAATTTTCAAAGATTATATATGTATTCTTATAATCTACGTTTTTCCTCTTCAACAGTATATTATGAATATTTTTCCATTGGCTTAATAGCGTCCTATGGTATGAACTTAGCATAATGTATTTCACCTATGCCATATAGTTCAACATTTGGATTGTTACTAATTTTTCATTATTGTAGGACAACTCCAACTTTCTTTTTTTTAACTGTTAAGTCTATTATAAGTAACCTAGTAACTAAATTTTTGTATACTTCTAAAATTATTTCCTTAAAATTCCTAGAGTAGAAGTTCCATGCCCCATGATAAATATTTTCAAAATAGCTCCATATATAAGTAAATTTTATTTTAAAAGCAATTTGGCTGTATGCATCAATAGTATTTTAAAATGTACTCAGATTCTGTATTAGAGAAATAATCTGAAATATTAAAAAATGTATTTTAAGTTGATGTTTATGAATTTCAAAAGAGCAGTCCATGTGGCCGTGTAGTTTTCTTCAGCCATGTTCAGCTACATGAGTGCAGGTACAGCATAGGAGTAACATTTGGTTTAATTAGGGTGAGGTTTTGAGAACCTCATCCCTCTTGTAGAGAGCAAGAGGGGGGCAAGGGATTGAGCATGTATGTAAGGTGATTTTTTTTTTCAATTATATAAGTTCTAAGTTACATGTGCACAACGTGCAGGTTTGTTACATAGGTATACATGTGCCATGTTTGTTTGCTGTACCCATCAACTCATCGTTTACATTAGGTATTTCTCCTAATGCTATCCCTCCCCCAGGCCCCCATGTCCCGACTGGCCCTGGTGTGTGATGTTCCCCACCCTGTGTCCATGTGTTCTGTCCTACCTATGAGTAAGAACATGCGGTGTTTGGTTTTCTGTTCTTGTGATAGTTTGCTTAGAATGATGGTTTCCAGCTGCATCCATGTCCCTGCAAAGGACATGAACTCATCCTTTTTTATGGCTGCATAGTATTTCATTGTGTGTATGTGCCACATTTTCTTAATCCAGTCTATCATTGATGGACATTTGGGTTGGTTCCAAGTCTTTGCTATTGTGAATAGTGCCCCAAGAAACACATGTGCATGTGTCTTTATCGTAGAATGATTTATAATCCTTTGGGTATATGCCCAGTATTGAGATCGCTGGGTCAAATGGTATTTCTAGTTCTGGATCCTTGAGGAATCGCCACACTGTCTTCCACAATGGTTGAACTAATTTACACTCCCACCAACAGTGTAAAAGCATTCCTATTTCTCCACATCCTCTCCAGCACCTGTTGTTTCATGACTTTTTAATGATTGCCATTCTAACTGGCATGAGATAGTATCTCATTGTGGTTTTCATTTGTGTTTCTCCAATGACCAGTGATGATGAGCATTTTTTTATGTCTGTTGGCTGCATAAATGTCTTCTTTTGAGAAGTGTCTATTCATATCCTTTGCCCACTTTTTGATGGGGGCTGTTTGTTTTTTTCTTACAAATTTAAGTTCCTTGTAGATTCTGGATATTAGCCCTTTGTCAGATGGATAGATTGCACAAATTTTCTCCCATTTTGTACGTTGCCTGTTCACTCTGATGATAGTTTCTTTTGCTGTGCAGAAGCTCTTTAGTTTAATTAGATACCATTTGTCTATTTTGGCTTTTGTTGCCATTGCTTTTGGTGTTTTAGTCATGAAGTCTTTGCCCATGCCTATGTTCTGAATGGTATTACCTAGGTTTTCTTTTAGGGTTTTTATGGTGTTAGGTCTTACATTTAAGTCTTTAATCCATCTCGAGTTAATTTTTGTATAAGGTGTAAGGAAGGCATCCAGTTTCAGCTTTCTACATATGGCTAGCCAGTTTTCCCAGCACCGTTTATTAAATAGGGAATCCTTTCCCCATTGCTTGTTTTTGTCAGGTTTGTCAAAGATCAGATGGTTGTAGATGTGTAGTGTTATTTCAGAGGCCTCTGTTCTGTTCCATTGGTCTGTGTATCTGTTTTGGTACCAGTACCATACTGTTTTGGTTACTGTAGCCTTGTAGTGTAGTTTGAAGTCAGGTAGCATGATGCCTCCAGCTTTGTTCTTTTTGCTTAGGATTGTCTTGGCTGTACGGGCTCTTTTTTGGTTCCATATGAACTTTAAAGTAGTTTTTTCCAACTCTGTGAAGAAAGTCAGTGGTAGCTTGATGGGGATGGCATTGAATCTGTAAATTACTTTGGGCAGTATGGCCATTTTCATGATACTGATTCTTCCTATCCATGAGCATGGAATGTTCTTCCATTTGTTTGTGTCTTCTTTTATTTCGTTGAGCAGTGGTTTGTAGTTCTCCTTGAAGAGGTCCTTCACATCTCTGGTATATTGGATTCCTAGCTATTTTATTCTCTTTGTAGTAATTGTGAATGGGAGTTCACTCATGATTTGGCTCTCTGTTTGTCTATTATTGGTGTATAGGAACACTTGTGATTTTTGCACATTGATTTTGTATTCTGAGACTTTGCTGAAGTTGCTTATCAGCTTAAAGAGATTTTGGTCTGAGACAATGGGGTTTTCTAAATATACAATCATGTCATCTGCAAACAGAGACAATTTGACTTCCTCTTTTCTTAATCAAATACCTTTATTGCTTTCTCTTGCCTGATTGCCCTAGCCGGAACTCCAACACTTTGTTGAACAGGAGTGGTGAGAGAGGGCATCCTTGTCTTGTGCTGGCTTTCAAAGGGAATGCTTCCAATTTTTTGCCCATTCAGGCTGTGGGTTTGTCAAAAAAGCGCTTATTATTTTGAGATATGTTCCATCAGTACCTAGCTTATTGAGAGTTTTTAGCATGAAGGACTGTTGAATTTTGTCAAAGGCCTTTTCTGCATCTATTGAGATAATCATGTGGTTTTTTGTCATTGGTTCTGTTTATGTGGTGGATTACATTTATTGATTTGCATATGTTGAACCAGCCTTGCATCCCAGGGATGAAGCTGACTTGATTGTGGCGGATGAGATTTTTGATGTGCTGCTGGATTCAGTATTTTATTGAGGACTTTTGCATCGATGTTTATCAGGGATATTGCCCTAAAATTCTCTTTTTTTGTTGTGTCTCTACCAGGCTTTGGTATCAGGATGATCCTGGCCTCATAAAATGAATTAGGGAGGATTCCCTCTTTTTCTATTGATTGGAATAGTTTCAGAAGGAATGGTACCATCTCCTTTTTGTACCTGTGGTAGAATTCAGCTGTGAATCTGTCTGGTTCTGAACTTTTTTTGGTTGGTAGGCTATTATTGCCTCAATTTCAGAACCTGTTATTGGTCTATTCAGAGATTCAACTTCTTTTTGATTTAGTCTTGGGAGGGTGTATGTGTCCAGAAATTTATCCATTTCTTCTAGATTTTCTAGTTTATTTGCATAGAGGTGTTTATACTATTCTCTGATGGTAGTTTGTATTTCTGTGAGATCAGTGGTGATATCACCTTTATCATTTTTTACTGTGTCTATTTGATTCTTCTCTCTTTTCTTCTTTATTAATCTTGCTAGAGGTCTATGTATTTTGCTGATCTTTTCAAAAAACCAGCTCCTGGATTCACTGATTTTTTTTTTTGAAGGGTTTTTTGTGTCTCTATCTTCTTCAGTTCTACTCTCATCTTAGTTATTTCTTGCCTTCTGCTGGCTTTTGAATTTGTTTGCTCCTGCTTCTCTAGTTCTTTTCATTGTGATGTTAGGATGTCATTTTAGCTCCTTCCTGCTTTCTTTTGTGGTCATTTAGTGCTACAAATTTCCCTCTACTTACTGCTTTAAAAGTGTCCCAGAGATTCTGAAACGTGTCTTTGTTCTCATTGTTTTCAAATAACATCTTTATTTCTGCCTTCATTTCGTTATTTACCCAGTAGTCATTCAGGAGCAGGTTGTTCAGTTTCCATGTAGTTGTGCTGTTTTGAGTGAGTTTATTAATCCTGAGTTCTAATTTGATTGCACTGTGGTCTGAGAGACAGTTTGTTGTGATTTCTGTTCTTTTACATTTGCTGAGTAGTATTTTACTACCAATTATGTGGTCAGTTTTAGAATAAGTATGATGTGGTGCTGAGAAGAATGTATATTCTGTTGATTTGTGGGGGAGGGTTCTGTAGATGTCTATTAGGTCCACTTGGTCCAGAGCTGAGTTCAAGTTCTGGATATCCTTGTTAACCTTCTGTCTCATTGATCTGTGTAATATTGACAGTGGGGTGTTAAAATCTCCCATCATTATTGTGTGGGAGTCTAAGTCTCTTTGTAGGTCTCTGAGGACTTGCTTTATGAATCTGGGTGCTTCTGTATTGGGTGCATATATATTTAGGATAGTTAGCTCTTCTTGTTAAAGTTATCCCTTTACCATTATGTAATGGCCTTCTTTGTCTCTTTTGGTCTTTGTTGGTTTAAAGTCTGTTTTATCAGAGACTAGGATTGCAACTCTTGCTTTTTTGTTTTGTTTTGTTTTCCATTCGCTTGGCAGATCTTCCTCCATCCCTTTATTTTGAGTCTGTGTGCATCTTTGCACGTGAGATGGGTCTCCTGAATACAGCAAACTGATGGGTCTTGACTCTATCCAATTTGCCAGTCTATATTTTTTATTTGGGGCATTTAGCCCATTTACATTTAAGGTTAGTATTGTTATGACTGAATTTGATCCTGTCATTATGATGTTAGCTGGTTATTTTTCCCATTAATTGATGTGGTTTCTTCATAGCGTTACTGGTTTTTACCATTTTGCATGTTTTTGCAGCGGCTGGTACTGGTCGATCCTATTCATGTTTAGTGCTTCCTTCAGAAGCTCTTGTAGGGCAGGCCTGGTGGTGACAGAATCTCTCAGCATTTGCTTGTCTGTAAAGGATTTTATTTCTCCTTCACTTATGCACCTTAGTTTGGCTGGATATGAAATTCTGGGTTGAAAATTCTTTTCTTTAAGAATGTTGAATACTGGCCCCCACTCTCTTCTGACTTGTAGGGTTTCTGCCGAGAGATTCGCTTAGTGTGATGGGCTTCCCTTTGTGGGTAACCCAACCTTTCTCTCTGGCGGCCCTTAAAAGTTTTCTGTTCACTTCCACCTTGGTGAATCTGACAATTATGTGTCTTGGAGTTGCTCTTCTCGAGGAGTATCTTTGTGGTGGTCTCTGTATTTTCTGAATTTGAATGTTGGCCTGCCTTGCTAGGTTATGGAAATTTTCCTGGATAATATCCTGAAGAGAGTTTTCTAACTTTGTTCCATTCTCTGTGTCACTTTCCGGTACACCAGTCAAATGTAGATTTGGTCTTTTCACATAGTCCCATATTTCTTGGAGGCTTTATTCGTTTCTTTTCACTCTTTTTTCTCTAATCTTGTCCTCTCACTTTATTTCATTAATTTGATCTTCAGTCACTGATACCCTTTCTTCCACTTGATCGAATCAGCTACTGAAGCTTGTGCATGCATCACGTAGTTCTCGTGCCATGGTTTTCAGCTCCATCAGGTCACTTAAGGTCTTCTCTACACTGTTTATTCTAGTTAGCTATTCGTCTAACCTTTTTTCAAGGTTTTTAGCTTCCTTGTGACAGGTTAGAACATGCTCCTTTAGCTCGGAGAAGTTTGTTATTACTGACCTTCTGAAGCCTACTTCTGTCAACTAGTTGTGAAACTCATTCTCTGTCCAGTTTTGTTCCCTTGTTGGCCAAGAGCTGTGATCCTTTGGAGGAGCAGAGGCGCTCTGTTTTTTGGAAATTTCAGGTTTTTTGCTCTGGTTTCTCCCCATCTTTGTGGTTTTATCTACCTTTGATCTTTGATGATGGTGACCTACAGATGGGGTTTTGGTGTAGATGTCCTTTTTATTGATGATGATGCTATTCCTTTCTGTTTGTTAGTTTTCCTTCTAACAGTCAGATCCCTCAGCTGCAGGTCTGTTGGAGTTTGCTAGAGGTCCACTCCAGACCCTGTTTGCCTGGGTATCACCAGTGGAGACTGCAGAACAGCAAATATTCCTGCCTGAACCCTCCTCTGGAAGCTTTGTCCCAGAGGGGCACCCGCCTGTTTGAGGTGTCTGTCGGCCCCCTACTGGAAGATGTCTCCCAGTCAGGCTACATGGGGGTCAGGGACCTACTTGAGGAGGCAGTCTGTCCATTATCGGAGCTCAACGGCCATGCTGAGAGAACCACTGCTCTCTTCAGAGCTGTCAGACGTTTAAGTCTGCAGAAGCTATCTGCCACCTTTTGCCCTGTCCCCAGAGGTGGAATCTATAGAGGCAGTAGGCCTTTCTGAGTTGTGATGGGCTCCGCCCAGTTCGTGCTTCCAGGCCTCTTTGTTTACACTGTGAGCTACTCAAACCTCAGCAGTGGCGGACGCCCCTTCGCCTGTCCAGCTGCAGCCTCACAGGTCAATCTCAGACTGCTGTGCTAGCAGTGAGCAAGGCTCCGTGGGTGTGGGATCCACCAAGCCAGGCACGGGAGGGTATCTCCTGGTCTGCCAGTTACTAAGACTGTGGGAATAGCACAATATTTGGTCAGGAGTATACCGTTGCTCCAGATACAGTCTGTCATGGCTTCCCTTGGCTAGGAAAGCGAAATGCGCTGACCCCTCGTGCTTCCCGGGTGAGGCGATGCCCCACCCTGCTTCAACTTGCCCTCCGTGGGCTGCACCCACTGTCCAGCCAGTCCCAATGAGATGAACCAGGTACCTCAGTTGGAAATGCAGAAATCACCCATCTTCTGCATCAGTCTCGCTGGGAGCTGCAGACCGGAGCTGTTCCTATTCAGCCATCTTGGAAGTGACTCTTTTTTTTTTTTTTTTGAGACAGAGTCTTGCTCTGTCATCCAGGCTGTGGTTCAATGGCACGATCTCAGTTCTCTGCAATCTCCACCTCCTAGGTTCAAGCAATTCTCCTGCCTTAGTCTCCTAAGTAGCTGGGATTACAGGCACCCGCCACCACGCCTGGCTAATTTTTTGTATTTTTAGTAGAAATGGAGTTTTGCCATGTTGGCCAAGCTGGTCTCAAACTCCTGACCTCAGGTGATCCACCCGCCTCAGCCTCCCAAAGTCAGGAATTACAGGTGTGAGCCACTGCACCTTGCCACAAGGTGATTTTAATGTACAAAATGACTTTATTGATGGACATAGAATTTAAGCTGGGTAAGGAGTGAAGTTAGGACATACTAAATGCAAGAGACAGTGAAAAGGTGATTGGATCATTAGGTTGTAGAACCTGATGTGGGTGACAAATGTTTGGAGTTAGGTTACTAAAAGGGGTGAACTGAAAAAATAGGTGTAAAGAATAGGATGCTTGAAAATAGTATTATGGAAAGATTATAGTTACTAGCATCAATGTCTGGGGTGTGAACATGAGAGGGTGTTCTAAAGGAGAGGGTAGAGGCCAAGGTCATTGGACTAGAGAAAATAGATTTCTGAGATTTCTTTGGTTGTACGTTTAAATCCCACAGAATTATAATGTTGGAAAGCCACGTGATGGGGTGACCTTGGGGTCTACTAACTGCAACAAGGAGGGGTAGAAATGGTAAAGTCATAAAAAATGAGTTTCAGAGTTGAGGGAGTTTTAGAGAGGATGGGGAGAGAATGGTGTAGAAGCAGCAAGGAGAACAGATGTATTCCCAGGCTCAGTGGTACAATGGGTATAGATGAAAAATATAGCAGTCTTTTGAAGGGTTGCAGAGAAAGCAGTTGTTTTCAGATGAGAGCCAATTTTCATTTAGGAGAGATGGAAAAAGGGGTAATATGAAGGGATGCTAGAAGTTTATGGGAATAAATTCTGAAGATGAGAGATGACTTGGTGACTGATATAATTAGGAATACATAATTTAATAAGGTTCATGCTGATGGTCACGATAATAGTGAAGAGGCTATGAGGGATGAAGAAGGAGAGGTGAAGGGTTTTCTCTGGAGCACACAAAAGTCTGGGGGCTCTTCATTGTTGCCAGTGCTAGAGTACAGTGTCATCTCCTGGAGGTGGTATAAGCACCATCACCTATGATGCGTATTTTGAGAAGACAACTATGAAAGTTGGAAACTATTAGAGGAAATCTGGTGATGCAGAAAAACCAAACTCAGTTTCTCCTACTATAGTCATAACAAGTTTCTGACACCAGATGTATGGAGTTCCCCTGCCCTGCCCCCTGCACTTCACAGCAAGCAAGCAAGCAGTTCTACCGTGGACACCAATTGGGTGTCCTCTAATTCAATTCCAACATTACCTACCTGGAGACAGTGTCAGATTTCACAGGTTGAGGACTGAATCCCTCAAGACTGCCCCCACTTCCAATGCCAGTCTCAAGCCGGAGGATGTTTTACCTGTGCTCTGACTGACTGGCTATAAATCAAGATTCCTTGGGTTTGATTAATTTGCTAGATAGGCTTACAGAACTCAGGGAACTGCTTACTTACATTTAGTGGTTTACTGTAAAGAATATTACCAAGGATACAGATGAAGAGATGCATAGGGCTTAGGTATAGGGGAGGAGGTACCAAGTTTCCATACCCTTCCTGGATGCACCACCCTACTGGAAACTTCGTGTGTTCAGCTTCCAGAAGCTTTCTGAATCCGATCATTTTGGATTTTTATGGAGGCTTCATTATGTAGGAATGATTAATTACATCATTGACCATTGGTAATCAACTGAATCTTCAGCCCCTCTCCTTTACTGAGGTGGGATGGGGGTGGGGCTGTGGGACTGAAAGGTCCAACCTTCTAATCACAGGGTTGGTTCCCTTGGCAACCAGCTCCCATCCTGAGGCTATCCAGGAGACCCAGCCATCAGTCAACTCAACAGCATAAAGACAGTTATCACTTTGGAGATTCCAAGGATTTTAGGAGTTATATCCCAGGAAGTGGGAACAAAGAGCAAATATATATTTCACAGTATCACAGATGTTAAATCTGGGAGTGATGTAATCAAACTGTGTTTAGGATTCATCACTTTAAAGGAAGATGACTAACGGGGATAAAATTGGAAGTAGGGAAGCCTTAGGAGTTAAGTAAGAAATGATGGGACAAGAGTATGGATATAGTTTTTGTTTGTTTCCTTTTTTTAATTGACTAAATTTAGGGTACATTCTGTTATTAAGTTAAAGATGAAGAAAGGGCAGATTTGAGAACTTCATAGTAGGTAAAACTGGCAAAATTTGGTCATTGATTGGATTTTGAATAGAACATGGATGAGGGTTTTTGCTTGCATAACTGGGCAGATGAAGGTGCCAATACTTGAGATAGAGAATACAGAGCAAGAATCTGGGGGTCTTGAGCTTTTAAATAAAATGTATTATAAAAATTTAAAAACATTCAGAAAAGTACTAAAAATAATGTAGCACATGCCCATGTACCCATCACCCAGCTTCAATAATTATGAACATTTTGCCAGTTTTGTTTTATCTATCCTCCTCCTTTTCTTGCTGTGGTATAACAAGTCCTAAACATAATTCATCTGTAAGTCTTTAAGGATGCTTCCCTAATGATAAGGGCTTTTTTTAAAAAACAAATAACCACCATGTTATCATGACACCTAACAAGATTTTATTACCTTTTGTTAAAATTTTTTGAGACAGGGTTTCACTCCCATTGCCTAAGCTGAAGGAAGTGGCATGATCTCGGCTCACTGAAACCTCTGCCTCCCGGGCTCAAGCAATTCTCCTGCCTCAGCCTCACTGCAGGCACCCATAGTCCCACCTGGCCAATTTTTGTATTTTTGGTAGAGACGGGGTTTTACCATGTTACCCAGGCTGGTCTCGAACTCCTGGGCTCAAGCGATCTGGCTGCCTTTGGCTTCCCAAAGTGCTGAGATTACAGGCGAGAGCCACTATTCCCGGCCTAATACCTAACAAGATTAACAATAATTTTTTAATGTGTATCTAATAACCAGAGAGAGAGTAGGTTTTTAAGGAATTTAAAATATAATATTTTAATATGTAAAATATATGTATATTTAATATAGAATTATATGTAACTGCGTGTATATATACTTTTTGAGTTAGGGTCTCGCTCTGTGGCCTAGGCTGGAGTGCAATGGCACAACCATAGCTCACTGCAGCCTCAACCTCCCAGGCTCAATTGATCCTTCCACCTCAGCCTCCTGGGTAGCTGGGACTTACAGGCATGCACTAGCATGCCTGGCTAATTTAAAATTTTGTTTTGTAGAGGTGAAGTCTTACTGTGCTGTACAGACTGGTCTTGAACTCCTGGGCTCAAGTGATCCTCCCACCTTGGCTTCCCAAAGTGCTGGAATTACAGGTCTGAGCCACCGTACCTGGCCAGGAGATACTTTGAATAAGATGGGTTGGGATTACCTAAAGAGGTGGCAAGAGAAAAGGGCTCAGGAGTGAACTCTAGAGAGTACCGGCACTTAAAATGAGCCCAAGAAAGAAGTCAGAAGTGGTAGAAATACACAGAAACTGGTGTAGTAGAGTTTCAGAAGGATAGAGGTGATCAGTACTGTTACATGCAACATAGAGGTACGCTGAAAAGCATCCATTGGATTTAGGAAGTAAGATGGCATTGTTAATCTTAGCAAGAAAAGTTTAAGTATAGTGCTGGAGACAAATCAGAATGGAGTTGACAGAAGAATGAATGACAGATGAGAAGAAGGTGATGACTAGTGTAAGCTATTCTTTGAAAGAGTTAGGTGAATAAGGAAGGAGGTAATAGCTAGAAGACATGAGCTAAGGGTAGGAAGGTAATGGAGATCGGAAGACTTGAGCATGTTTATAGCTGTTGGGGTGCAAACTGTTGAGAGAAAAATACAAGTGTTTATGAGATAACTGAAATAATGTGGCTTATGAGCAGATGGCTGGACATAGTATCAAGGAAGTAAGGAAGGTCCTAGAGAGGAAAAACTAATGGGTATCAAGGTAAGAAAACATGTTGAGAAATATGTAGCAGGAATGGGAACTTACAATTGAGAGGAATCGAAGATGGCGGCTCAGCCGCGGCGGCATCGCTCGCCTTGTGCAACGCCGCCCCAGGGTGACTTTTGTGATGGCACTGAGAGGGCGATTGACGAAGCTTCTTTTACGACCTCCATGGAGTGGGATACACAGGTGGTGAAGGGGTCCTCGCCGCTCGGCCCCGCAGGGCTGGGGGCTGAGGAGCCGGCCGCCGTCTCGCAGCTGCCGTCTTGGCTGCAGCCTGAGAGGTGCGCTGTTTTCCAGTGCGCACAGTGCCACGCCGTGCTCGCCGACTCGGTGCACCTCGCCTGGTACCTGTCGCGGTCCCTTGGGGCCGTGGTCTTCTCCAGAGTTACAAATAACGTCGTTTTGGAAGCGCCCTTCCTAGTTGGCATTGAAGGTTCACTCAAAGGCAGTACTTACAACCTTTTATTCTGTGGTTCCTGTGGGATTCCCATTGGTTTCCATCTGTATTCTACCCATGCTGCCCTGGCTGCCTTGAGAGGTCACTTCTGCCTTTCCAGTGACAAAATGGTGTGCTGAAAGAGAAGATAGTGCTAACGCACACTCGCTTAAAATCACTAATGAAGATTCTGAGTGAAGTGACTCCTGACCAGTCCAAGCCAGAAAACTGATCTTGTACAAAAGCTTGAGTGTCAGGTTCAGGCTTTATTGCTGTCTTCAACAACAAGTGCTGTTTAGTCATTTCTCAAAAAGACTGGCTTTGGGAAATGCAGTTTCTATCTACCGTTAGGCTGATTGTCCAAATGATTTGTGAAGCTGTTTTTAGAAGATGAGAAACTAAGGATTCTTCTGTTTTATAGCTATTTGCCTTAAGAACTTAGATTCTGATTGAATTCATAATACTTATTTCTGAAGATGTCTTTGACTGTAAATTTAGGAATTAAGATGCAAAGTCCCATGTGTCCTCTGATCTAAAGTTGCATGGTTGGTCTGAAAATAGAGTTGGGCTTAATGTTGAGTTCTAGTACTCCTGAATGGAGCAGTTGTTATGAATATTAATAAATCATTTTTTAACTTATGTAAAATACAGATCATAATATTCTATAGGTAATGTTTAATAAACTGCCTGAATAATAAAAAAAAAAAAAAAAGAGGAATCAAACCCACTGGCCTTGAATTTCTAGGTGAAGGAGAGATGATGTCTTAATAATGAGGAGGTAGAAATGGGCATTGAGTAAAAGGGCTTAAGGAAACTGGTAAAGGTTTGGAATACTGAGGGGAAAGGAAAGAGATGGTGGAAGGCCGTGGAAGCATGAGTCAGCAGTACTGAGCACTCAGTGGTGCTTGGAGACCACAACTGTAGTGGTAACAGTCTGTATTTTTTTATCCAGCAATACTCAGCTCCCTGTGTGTAGAAGTAGAGAAGGTAGACTGTAGTTATTTTTCCAAGGCTGGCATTTTACTGGGTAGATACTGCTGAAGGAAATACAGGGTGCAGATAGTTCAACTGGTCAATAATCCATGATCCAGGTTGGATAGGTAAAGAAGGGGTTAGGAGGGGATGCCTAGGTAGGTCAAAATGAAGGAATCACAGGACTGGAGAAGTCAGAAGTAGAAAAGCAGATTGCTAGGAGAGGGAGGGTGAGAGATTTTGGTCAGAAAATGGGGTATTGGAGTTTAAAGTATCAAATGCAGAATAGTTCCAGATGTTCAGAGATCTGGCATGGGATTAGGTACTAAAATGGTTTAGAACTAAAGGTCACTAGAATTTAGAAATTGAGAACCATGAGAGTAGATGCAGTGACTTGCTGCTTGATTGAAAAATAATAATAATAAAGGACCGTGAGACTAGCCTGTTATAGGGTTTATCTGCATGAACATTCAATTTTCCCAGGATCATAGCAGGAGTTGGGTAGAGAAAAAGATTATGAGAAGGTGCCAGAGTCTTCAGTGAATGTCAGGAAATTACCAGGAAGTCAGCATATGACAGAGAAACGGACAGTATGTTATCTGCATCAAAGGAAAATGTGCTTTTGTTGAAAAGTACAGAAAAAGCCAATACTACAAAACTATGCTAAGCCCCTACCTGTACTCCCCAGCCAACAGCTGCCTTCCGGACCCTGTGGTATAAAAGGTGTGAGAATGAGCATCTCCCACCAGAAATCAGACAGGTTTAGTTAAGGCAGTGAGGCAGAACAAGCATCCTATGAAGAGACTGAGGATGTAGGTGAGTGGTTCTAAAATCTCAGTAGAAGGAACATTGCAAGTACAAAGAGCCAGCAGTGAGGATGCACAGAGCAGTCTAGAAGTAGAGGTGAGACCAGCTAGGAGATGAAATGAGGAGATGTCTTCTGTTCTGTGCTGGAGAAGTACTGGTAAGTGTGGTGTGTTTGGGATTCACTGGCCTCAGCCATCCTTACTTTGGTACAAGTTATTTTGGTACAGAACCACTAGAATGTCCCAAAGGCTGTAGTACAGGAACATTCCTGAAAGGACAAAAGCTGCCATGAATTTTGAGAAGTTGTATGGTGGCAGGTACAGCCAGGGTGTGAGCAAGACTGCTGGATGGTGTGTGGGTAGATAGTGAAGGCCCAGATTTGGGAACAGATTGGACCTCAGATATCCAGAGCAGCACTGTAGAATCTAGTTGCATATAATGATGTTTTTAAAAGGGTATCCTAGGCTGGGCACGGTAGCTCACGCCTGTAGGCCCAGGCCTTTGGGAGGCCAAGGCGGCAGATCACTGAAGCCCAGGAGTTCAAGACCAGCCTGGGCTACATGGCAAAACCCCATCTCTATAAAAAAATTAAAAATAAAAGTAAAATAAAATAGTGGGCGTGGTGGCATGTACCTGTAGTCCCAGCTACTCAGGAGACTGAGGAAGGTGGATTGCTTGAGCCTGGGGAAGTCAAGGCTGCAGTGAGCCATGATCATGCCACTACACTCCAGCCTGAGTGACAGAGTGAGACCTTGTCGCAAAAAAAAAAAAAAGCCAAACAAACAAAAAAAGCAGGGCTACCTTACTCTGGAAGAAACACATGTAGCATTGGCTGAATAAAGAAATGAAGCTTCATGATGAAGGACATTTGGAATCAGTGCAATAAACTTTTTGTCTTGTAGCTATAACAAGAATGCATGGCTTTGAAAATCACTGCAGCAGTATATATTTAGCATCTGGTTGCTGAATAGCAGTCTCTTGTGACTGAGGATGATTTTCCATGGTTCCTTTTTGTATTCTGAAATGACTAATGGAACCATCTGGGATCAGCAGATTTTAACTCCCTGAAGGCTGGAAAAGACTTACTTGGCTTTATAATTCCCCACAAAGTCAGGCCCGGCGCTTTGCACTTAAGTGTTTATTGAATAAAAGAGTGACTTGTGTGGAAGTTATTCATTCTGCTTTAGCTGTTTTTGTCATTCATTCCCTTTTAACTCCTATATGGTAGTTTGTTGTGACTTTAACTTTCTTATGCTTTTTTTGTGGAGCTGCTCAATAAATATTTGACATAGGTATTATGCCGTTTTATGGCTCATCCAGTGTCACATAGCTGGTGAGTGGCAGAGCCAAAGCTCAAAATCAATTTCAGTGGATTCTGAAGGTCAGATGCTTTGCGGTACACTAGAATTAGTACCAGTATAAGAGGCATAGGGGTGATCCTGTTTCCTGAGCATAAAGCTTTATTTAGCCCTGTGGTCCTACCCACTCATGCAAGGATGCTTCTTTCTCATCTGACATGAGAGCCCAGATGACTTGAGAGATCAACAGTGTCTCCTCAACGCTGCCCTGCCCAGCGTTCCTGCAGCCCACTCTCTACAGGCAGACAGTGTCAGCGGAACGTTGTTCCTGGAGTATTCTTCATTTTAGTTGCTTTACCCTTGCTTCATATATTTGTGTGTCTCACATTTTAGATTGCGTTCAAATATCTGTGAAGCACTTTTTAAAAAAAAAAAATTGTGGTAAAATATACATAAAATTCATCATTTTAAACTTTTTTTAAACTATGATTCTGAATTTAGAATACTTCTGATGTATAAAATGCTATGTAAAATATGATTTTGCTGTTGGCTTCTGTATTAGTTTTTCACTGCTATATAACAAATTCCTATAAACTTAGCAGTTTAAAACAGCGTACCTTTGTTATCTCACAGTTTCTATGGATCAGGAGTCCAGCCACAGCTTAATTGGGTCCTCTGCTCAGGGTCTTATTGGGCTACAGGCCAGTTGTTGACTGGGCCTGTGGTCTTTATCAGAAGCTTAACTGGGAAAGATCCACTTCCAGGTTTCCGCTGTTGGCAGAATTCATTTCCTCCAAGCTGTAGGACTGAGGTGCCCATTTTCTTGCTGGCTGTCAGCGAGGGACCACATTTAGCTTCTAGGATCTGCCTGTAGTTGGTCCCTTGCCATGTAGTTCTGTCCATGAGCCTTCTCATAACATGGCAGCTTAGTTCTTTAAAGCCAGCAAGGGAGAGTTTCTGACTCTCAGGGAAGGCCTGGACCCCCTTTAAAAATCTACCTGATTAAGTTAAGGCCACCCAGGATGGTTTCCTTTCTGAATAACTCAAAATCAACTGATTTGGGACCTTAATTACTTCTGTAGAAACCCCTTCACTTTTGTCTTATAATCTAATCATGGGAGTGATATCTTGGCATATTCTGTTGGTTGAAAGCAAGTCTCGTAGGTCCCACTTATGCTCAAAGGGAGTGATTACACTCCCCTTGGTGAGAATATGGAGTCTGAAAACAGGGCAGGGGGCGTCTTAGAGTCTGTGTGCTACGGTTTCCTTTTTTATCCATTTCATAGGGTTTTTTATCAGCAATTGGACACCCTTTCCCCAAAATGATTTTTAATCATGGAAGGAAAAAGAGAACTTGGAATTACCTTGAATTTGAAGAAGAAGAAGATAAACAGTTAGCAGACTCAATGGCTTCTCTGGCATATCTAGTATTTGTACAGGGCATCCGTATTGATCAGCTTCCAATGGTCTTAAGGTAAGAGTTAGTGTTTGGTTTATTCATGTATTCCAAAAGGAGTTTCATAAAATTCTCATCTATCTAATGTCCAATATATGCATATTAACACACTAATACATTTTAAATAAATAATAAAGGCTATTTTTAATAAGAATGGTCCCAGCTATAATCTGTTAAAGATAGCAGTAGACAAGTAATGAAAGTGGGGGTGTTGAAATAGGTGTAAGGGAATGGTGGGGACAAGAATCAGAAGATGATAAACTGGGCTTGGTTTTGAAGCTTTTGAGACCACCCTGGAACTAGCCAGGTACCCAGGGGTATCATCATCTTTTCACTGGATTACTGCTGTAATCCTAAGTGGATATTAATATATCCACTTCGACTGCCTTTTAATTTAACACATTCTCAACATACCAGAAAGTGAAGCCTTAAAAGAAGTCCCTTACTGAAAACCCTCCAGTGGCTTCGTATTGCTTTAAGAATAATGTCTTAATCCCTTTGCATAACTTCTGAGACAAACTTATGCTTGGTCTGTTCCCTGCTTGATTGACCTGATTCATCTCCTACCACCTTTCCTCTTGTTTGCTATGCGCCAGTGACACAGACCTTCTTTTGTTTCTTGTTTAAATGTTATGCGTTTTCCAGCTATTTGGCCTTTGTATATGCTTAAAATTATCTTTATCCTTAAATGTCACTTTCTGAGCAAAGCCTTCACTCACCACCCAATTTAGGTTGAATCCTTCCATTATAATTACCTTGACCTTGTCTTCTTTTCCCACAATGTTCATTAAAATTATTTTTAAAATATATAATTTTATAATGTAATATCTTCTGGACTTTGAGTTCTGTGATAATAAGGATTGTGTTTTTGTCTCTAAGCATTGGGTGTTTGTGTGAGTTTGTATATTTATGAATATACCTAGGAGTATATTTGTATGTAAATGTTGCGATAATGGCTATCATTTGCATGTGCACCATGTGTGAAACATTATGCTAATAACTTTATATGCATTATCTCATCCTTATAATAAGCCTGTGAAATAGAGCATTCTTTCATTTTACAGATGAAAATAACAGGCTTAGACAGGTTAATATACCACCGAAGATCTAACTACTTTGTGGCATAAGGTGGGATTCAGACAGCTCTGTCTGACCCCAGAGCCTGTACTCTTAAGCATCACAGTCTATCACCAAAGTAACTTATACAGCATATGTGTATTGATTTGCTAGGGCTCCTGTAAAAAAGTGCTACCAACTGGATGGTTAAAATAACAGAAATAGTTTGTCTCATAGTTCTGGAGGCTCCTTCTGAGGGTTGTGAAGGAGAATCTTCTCCATGCCTCTCCCCTGGCTTCTGGTGATTTGCTTGCAATCTTTGATGGTCTTTGGCTTGTAGATGCATTATCCTGTTCTCTGCCTTCATGTTCATATGCTGTTCTCCCTGTGTGCTTGTGTCTGTCTCCAGACTTTCCTTTTTTATAAGGACAACAGTCATATTGGATTAGGGCCCACCCTAATAATCTCACTTTAAATTGATTCCCACCATAAAAACCCCTATCTCCAAATAAGGTCAGATTCTGAGGTACTGGAGGTATGGACTCTAACATATGTTTTTTGGGGGAGATACAATCCAACCCATAACAGTATGTATGTGCGTACATCTCTGTGTGTGTATTATATATATATTTGTTTTGTTTCTATTTTAGCCCATTGTACCTTTTGCAGTTTAATATGGGGCATATTGAAGTCTTTTTGCAAAGGTAAGATCATTTAGATGGTATCTCAAAATGAAATAGTGTTAAAATAGTCCTTGTTAAGATCAGCAGAGACTGCCTTCTCTTTGCTAGGCTCTAATTAATTAATTGGTTATTTTATAGAACAGCTTGGCAAATAATTCACGAGAGAGACAGAAATGAGTCAAAGAGGTTTTACACCAAAGTCTCTTTTATTTTAAACCTAAGACAGTATTAAGATTTTGTCTTAAGGGCTTTTCCAGTCATCTCTTTCTAAGGTTTCTTCCCTTATTCCAAAAGTTGGTAATTAAAACACCCCTACCCTACTGCATCCTCCTCCATCCTAAGGAAGGGCAGTCAATAAAAGACATTCATCCGTATTTTTCCTTCATGGACACAGTCTGTGAATTGCATCAAAAGGAAGGAGGTGTCTTGACTTCCACTTTTTATAATTGAGATTATTGACAGTGATATCATTTAATTACAACTTTTCTCGTTTGAGGTGCTAAGCAACAGGACTTTCTATTTAAAAAAAAAAAAAAAAAGGCCAGGCATGGTGGCTCACGACTGTAATCCCAGCACCTTGGGAGACCAAGGCAAGAGGATTGCTTTACCCCAGGAGTTCGAGGCCAGTCTCTCTCTCTACAAAAAATCTGAAAAATTAGCCAGGTGTGGTGGCGCATGCCCGTTGTCCCAGCTACTTGGGAGGCTGAGGTGAAAGAATTGCCTGTACCGGGGAGGTCTAGGCTTCAGTGAGCAGAGATCACACCACTGCAGTCCAGCCTGGGCAACAGAATAAGACCCTGTCTCAAAAGAGAAAAAAAAGGAAATTACAGAGTAACAAGTATACATAATTTCTAGACAGAAATTAAAGAATTTCGCAAAACTGTATGCTTTGTTTTCTTTCACTATAACATGTAACATGTGTAAATTATCCCCTGAGATCAGTTAGGGCTTTGCAATTATCCTCCTGGAACACTAGTGACAGTTTATCAATCCCATCTCTTACCAGGTGAAGGAAGATTTGTAACATGGCAATGTGCAAATCTTCAGCATACAAGGCAGGAATTTCCAAGGGTCTCCTGGCACAAGTAGTTACTAACTCTGTAAATTTGCTGTATTTTGTATGTGTTAATGATTTTATATTCATTACATTTAGTTTCTGTTATTCATACAGTGATAGTATGTATTGTTTTGAATCTAAGTCCTATATTCTTGAGATTTCCAAACTGCATAGTCATTGAATCTTTTTTTGAATAAAAAGAATTGGAAAGATTTTACAGAACAATCAACTGGAATATATAGCATTGGTTATATCAGGTATAGTTAGTGGAGATCTATTGTTTTGAAGTTAGGAAATAATCCCTGAATAGATTTATTTTGGTCAGATTTAGCGGTCTTAGCCAAACCAAAAGACAGATCAAAGATGGATTAAAACTTTTGATCAAGTTCTTCAACAGAATTTCTCCTTAATGATATGCGTTTTAAAAGTGTTAAAATTTCAAGTTTTGCTGTATTTTTCATCAGATGAAGTATCCTTCTAAAATAGTTTACAAATTCATGATAAATTGTAATATTATTTTTCAGAACAGAAGAGTCTGTTATCTCCAAAGGATTGGTAAGATGTTTGTTCCCATTATAACTTAAATACATAGTCTTGTCAACAAATAACAGCTGTTGACTTCACTATATATGTATCTGCATATATTTTAATCTGTAGGAGCTGCTGGAGAATAGTTTATTGAGAATAGAAGACAGTAGTCTACTTTACCAGTACTTAGAAATCAAGAGTTTTCTTACAGTACCTCAGGTAAATAAAATATGTATTCTAATATTGAAAATAGCCCTTTGCCTGTTCTGAACTTAAAGTAAGGTCTTTTCTGATTCCTTTCCCACTCTCTTCTCTGCAACCTTTGAAAACTCTGGTGTAATGCTGTCCAGTAGAACTTTGACAATATGAAAGCCACTAACCAAATTGAACACTTGAAATGTGACTAAGGAACTAAGTTGTTTTGTGTGTGTGTGTTATTTTTTTTTTTTGAGACGGAATCTCGCTCTGTCACCCAGGCTGGAGTGCGGTGGCACTATCTCGGCTCACTGCAACCTCCACCTCCCGGGTTCACACCATTCTCCTGCCTCAGCCTCCCGAGTAGCTGGGACTACAGGCGCCCGCCACCACACCCGGCTAATATTTTTGTATTTATAGTAGAGATTGAGTTTCACCGTGTTAGCCAGGATGGTCTCGATCTCCTGACCTTGTGATCCGCCCGCCTCCCAAAGTGCTGGGATTATAGGCGTGAGCCACTGCGCCCAGCTGGAACTGAGTTTTAAATTTAAATTTTAATTTGTTTAAACATGGATAGCTATTAGAGGCCACCATTATAGATAGCACAGCGTCCAGTAGAAAAGCATAACTTTCTTCTTTCAGTACTTTATTTCTGTAGGGATCTTGGAAAATGAAGCTCCTTTATGTTTCTCATAACTCAAGTTCTCAGGACTCCATCCAAGGCATCCACTGACTCATTACCATAAAGACTAATATACATTTTGTTTTTCCCTCCTATGGTTTATTTTGCCCAGTACTCTTTGTTATGATATCCAAGGACATCCTTAGATTTCAGCGTGGGAACTGGTTTTCCTGATATTTAAATAGAAAAACATGGTTTTTGTTAACATATTGTTTGATTGTTTTTAATTAATAAATTATATTTCTGTGGGTTTGATTTCATTTTCTTGCCACTGTAGACATAATTGAAAATTATCATTTGCTTTTAAAAGTACGCTTTGTGACACTCTACTCAATATCACTTAAAAAATCAATTGTAGTTAGCTTTCTGGAATGAAAGGCTTAGGGAAAAATTAATTTACTTCACTTTTAAATCTGCTACCCTCACTTCTCTGAATTTTTAGTAACCTATTGATGTATTGTAGTTGTTTGTTTGCAGTCAGTATAATCTGTTTACATCTGAATTTTACATTTTTTTATTTCCAGGGCTTAGTGAAAGTAATGACACTTTGCCCCATTGAGACACTGGTACGTAAATGTTTGGAGACTAAAGAATAATGAGTTACAATGAGAAAATTTGACAAATAATTTAATCTTCTCTTTAAAATTTTTAATTTGTAAAATTTTTATATATTTAGGAGGTACAAGTGTGGATTTATTACATGCATGAAATGGATAGTGATGAAGTCTGGGCAATCTTTATTCATTTGATATAATAATATTGTTTGTTCCATTTTAGAGGAAAAAGAGTTTAGCTATGCTTCAGCTGTATATTAACAAGTTGGATTCACAAGGCAAATATACATTATTTAGGTATGTATCAAGCATGGCTAATTGCTAAGTGTGTGGTTGATTAAAAATGATGTTAATGCCATGTAATTGTTTTAGGGCGTAGTGTGTCGGTATGTTTTACATGTAATTCAACTCTGGTTGGAAGCCATATTATACATTCTCAGTGATGGCTAGAGAAAGGGTTAATCAAATATTTCAGATACATACTATATATGTCTATATTTTGTATGACTAATAGTATATATTGCAGTTCAATCAATTGGAATACTCTGAATTTGAAATAGACCTGAAAATAATTAAACTGGGATGATGCTCCTGCTAGAACTTTATGTATGTCACTAATCTCCATTACTCACAGTTGAAATTGATGGCTTTGGAATTACAACTTTGAAAGGCTATGCACTATGTTAATAGTAAGAGCTTACTAATAGTGCTCTTTGAGGTGGATAAGATTCTAGCAACTCTCTAAAGATTGGTACACTTGCTAATTTTCTGTGAAGAGCCAAATGGTAAATATAGGTTTTATGGGCTATGCAGTCTCTGTTGCAGCTGCTCAATGTTAACTTCGTATTGGGGATGGGTGTGTTCCAGTAAAACTTTATTGATAAAATTGGGCAGCAGGCTGGATTTGCTAAAATGTCTTACTTGGGATTGGCCAGTATTAGCACTGTTGTTTTTGTGGGGGTGCAGCAGTATGATCATGGCTCACTGCAGCCTTGACCCTTGACCTCCCAGCTTCAGGTGATCCTCCCACCTCAGCCTCCCAGGTAGCTGGGACTACAGGTGCATGCCGTCATGCCCAACTAATTTTTTTGTGGAGACAAGATTTTTCCATATTACCCAGGCTGGTCTCAAACTCCTGGGCTCAAGCAATTCACACCTACCTCAGCCTCTCAAAGTGTTGAGATGACATGCATGAGCCACCATGCCCAGCCAACACTCTTGATCCTATCTTTTCTTGTTGTTCTATTGACAGTAAGAGCAAGTTTATGAAATCTCAATTCTTAGGTATTATACTAGCTTTCCTATTCTATTCTATCTGTAGCTCTACCAATAAATCCCCTTTTTTTCTTAAGCTAGTCTTACCTAGTTTTTTTGTTTGTTTGTTTGTTTGTTTTTGGTTTTTTTTTGTTTTTGCAATTAAGCTACTCTAGCACTAGACTACTTTCACAGGAAAGAATTTGGGGATTTTTTAGACTATTATGTTAGTGTCCTTTCTTGCCATGTTAAATTATTGTAACTATGGGCATAAAAATATTCAAATTTGGTTTGATAGAAATGGCTTGTTGGAAGATCCAGTTATAAATAAGAATTTATGGGCCAGGTGCGGTGGCTCATACCTGTAATCCCGGGACTTTGGGAGGCTGAGGCGGGCGGATCACGAGGTCAGGAGTTTGAGACAAGCCTGGCCAACGTGGTGAAACCCCGTTCTACTAAAAATATAAAAAATTAGCCAGACATGGTGACTGGCACCTGAAATCTCAGCTACTCGGGAGGCTGAGGCAGGAGAATCACTTGAACCGGGAGGCAGGGGTTATAGTGAGCCGAAATCGTGCCATTGCACTCCAGCCTAGGCAACAGGGTGAGACTCTGTCTAAAAAAAATAAAAATAAAAAAATAAGTTACCATTTAGTGAGAACAATAACTATTACAGGTGGCTTCGTAATTGGTTGATCACCTTGCTAATTACCACTACTGTGGGGTTTTTATTCCTGGAAGTAACACATGGCCTCTTTGAATTTGTAAGACTTTTATCACCATTTAATTCTAATGCCATCCAGGATAATTTCACATGTATTGTAATTTTTGCTTTCAAGGTGCTTATTGAATACAAGTAATCACTCTGGTGTGGAGGCTTTTATTATTCAAAATATCAAAAATCAAATTGACATGTCATTAAAGGTAAGAACATAGCCAAAGTGTCAATTGCCAATTTATTTTGTAGGGTATATTTATTCATATGTAGAATACATTTAATGTGAGTTATTGCTCTATCTCTAGTATTAATTACTATTACTTAAATATTAAGGCATATTTTTTTCCCCTATTTCTACTATGTTTTAAAAACTCTGAATTTGGAAATTTTGTTAACTGTAAGTTTAAATTGTATTCTTTGAGCTTTTTTTTTTTTTTTTTTGATACAGGGTTTCACTCCTGTCACCCAGGTTGGGTGCAGTGGCACGATCTCGGCTCACTGCAACCTCCACCTCCTGGGCTCAAGCAGTCCTCCCAAATCAGCCTCCCGAGTAATTGGGACTGCAGGTGCTCACCACTGCACCTGGCTGAATTTTGACTTTGTAGAGATGGAGTTTCACCGTGTTGCCCAGGCTTGTCTTGAACTCCTGAGCTCAAGTGATCCACCTGCCTTGGCCTCCCAAAATGCTGGGATTACAGGTGTGAGTCATCACTCTGGGCCTCTTTTAGCTGATATTGTGGCTTCTTTTTGTTTTGTTATATGCTTCTGAAAAATGAATGGAAACTTAAGTCTCTTCTGTTTGTGAGTACTCAGTAATTCTACATGGAAAACAGAGTGACCAGTGTTCTCAAACTGGCAGGGTTTGTTCCTGGTGTCTGGGAAGTGAATGAAAGTATGGAAATTAAAGTTAAAAAATATATTTTAAATGTGCAATTCTTTATTTTCGTAGTGTCAAGGTATTAGAAAAACACATGAATTATCAAGCTATTATTTAGAGCCTTTCTCAATTTTTCGTTGTTTTTCAGAGAACACATAACAACAAATGGTTTACAGGACCACAGTTGGTTTCCCTTCTTGATTTGGTACTTTTTCTTCCAGAGGGTGCGGAAACAGATTTACTGCAAAACTCAGATAGGTGAGGTGACCATTACTGAAGTTCACATAGTGAATTCAGAATAAAATGGGAAACATCTGCTTAGGGAACCTAAAGTAATAAAATGTCTTTTCCTGTGATTTTATGATTTATGGCTAATTCATTAAGTTACATAAAGATTTTTCATATATAAGTGATTTGATAATGTGTAGAAACAAAATAAAAAGCTCCTCTTTCTAGGTGAATGACCAACACCAGGATTTAATAGCTTTTATGTACCCAGCATTCCACAGAAATTTGCAATGACAGCATTTGTGACTTAAAACTAAAAATCTGTGTATGTATGTAATTTATGTGTTTAGATTTTGTTGTTTTATTGTTTTCCAGGTCATTTTTTTTTTCATATAGAACATATAATTTCAGTTTCAGTATACTGGAATGGATATTGAGAAATGGTTAAAAGCATTTAAAAAGGAATCTTAAAATTCAGAAAGCAAGAGATGATGCTCTCAAATACTAAAGATAACACTTTTTTAAAACAAGGATAATAATTTTCACAATTGTATGATTTGAACTTGAATGGAAAACAAGAGTGATAAGTTATTACTACTCAAAAAGATATTAATGGAAATAGTTTCTATTGGCAAACCTAATTATAAAAATATGCCCAAAGTTTTAGCTTATTAATTGAGATTTCTGTTGACTATATAAAACCATACTGTAAGTAACATGTATTTTCAATTAACAGGATTATGGCTTCATTAAATTTATTGAGGTATTTGGTTATCAAAGATAATGAAAATGACAATCAAGTAAGTGGAGTATTTGAAAAGAAACTGTGAGTATATTCAAAAGGCATAAAGAATGTTTCAGCTATTCAGTACCTAAAGCCAATATTTAATATCTTACCCAGCTATAAAGGCCAGGAAGAGTTCCAACAATTATTCTGAAACCTGAAGTTAATTCCCAGGAGCATTTACCACCCCACATCCAGCTTTCCTTTCCCTTTCCATTTCCTATTGTATGTCTGTTTTCTTGCTGAAAGCACTTCGTTCTGTTGGGTAGATAAGTTGCAGGTCCTAAGTCAACTAACCTTGTGGAGCTCAATGTACATATGGGTGTCTTGTTCAGTTTCCTCCACCTCTAGCTCATGAGCTATATAAAATCATCTGATATTTTAATGTTGCCTCATCAGACATGACAAATTGAGGCATTTTCAGCACTAAAACAGAATTTAATAGCACTTTTTAAGTAATGTTTAGGAAGTTGGATTTTTTAAAAATAGCACATCATTAGAAGTATTCAATAAATAGAAAACTATTTGAGGGAGATTTGTCATACAGTAAAATTATATTTGCTTTTTATCTTCTCTTTCTACCCTGTTCTGATAATTGCTTTCCCTATATGTGTCACCTCTATTAGCTAGAACTGCCTGAATCATGTGTTGTTAATTGGTTTTTTTTTTTTTTAGTAATTGATTTTTATATAAAGATGCCAAAGAAAAACTTTTTTTTTAAATTAGGTAAATTGTGATTTGGGATGAAAGTTTATGGGAAAAGTAGCAGTCTCTTTCCTTCCTGACAGATCTACAGTAGATCCAGTGATTTGACCCCCTGTTCATCCCTCTGCAGCTGAAAATAGCTATTTGCCATCATTGACTAGTGCTTACTCTGTGTCAGGTGCTATTTTTTTTTTTTTTTTTTTTAAACATTTTGTTGTGAAAACTTTCAAATGTACAGCAAAGTTGAAAGAATTTTATAGTGGTCATTGGTTTACCCACCACCTAGAGTCTATGATTCTGCTATACTGACTTCATCATGTGTCTATCACTCCACCCTCTATCACTCCATCTGTCTCTCTTGTTTTTTGATGTATTTCAAAGTAAACTGCAGACATCAGCATACTTTCTCCTAAATAGTTCAGCATGTATTTCATTAAATTAAGTATTTGTCTGTAGTTTTTCTTTGAGGTAAAATTTACGTAATGAAATGTTCAAATTTTAAGTGTATATTCACTGAATTTCAACTAATGCATAGATCTATATTACTAAAACCCATATCAATATAGAACATTTCCAACATCACAAGAGGTTCCTCATGCCCCTTCCCAGTTAATTCTGACTTCATTGCGCCACTCACCTCTGTCAGGGACAACCACTATTCTGCCCAAGTGCTACATATCATTTATTCTTCAGAGAGGGTCTCGTTCTCTTGCCCAGGCTGGATTACAGTAGTATAATCATGGCTCACTGCAGCTTTGACCTCCGGGGGCTCAAGAGATCCTCCCACCTCGGTCTCCCAAAGTGCTGGGGTAACTTCCAGGCATGAGTCACCATGGACAGCCAAGAAAAGGACTCTTTATTTTTTACTTTTCATAGATAACGTAGGTGAAAAAAGATCATTAACTTGCACAAGGGCAAACATCTGGAAAGTGGTAGAAATAGCTATGACCCAGGCAGTGGCCAGAACTTTCTAAATCACAAACTAAATCCTGATTCCTGAAGGAGCTTGTGATAAAAATTGAAAAGCTACAATATAAAATTCAGCAGCAGTAGAGGCCCTGAGACTTCAGGAAGGTGGCCTTAGGGTAGGGTATAAGTTTTTATTTTTTTAGTAATCAAGAAAGGCTATACATACTTGAGAGATTATCTGTCTTGCCTGACAAAAACAAAAGGAATCTTGCTGATTAGGATTGATAGATGTGTTAGATATGGAACACAGAGTCATACAAAGGCAGCAGATTGGTCTCTGCCTAGAGAGGGAAGACTTGAGAGCAGTTTAGCATTGTGCAGTGTCTGCTGTACTATCCATAGATGATTCCTCACTTTTGTTTGGCATGTACATTTTCTGGTAAGGAAAAGGATACAGCCAGCCTGTAGGACTGCTTTTTTTTTTTTTTCTCAAAGAGACAGTGTGTCACTGTATTGCCCAGGCTGGAGTACAGTGGCACAGTCACGGCTCACTACAGCCTCAAACTCCCCAGCTTAAACAATCCTCCCACGTCAGCCTCCCAAAGTGCTGGGATTACAGGCACTTCTTTTTTTTCTTTTTTGAGACGGAGTCTCACTCTGTTGCCCAGGCTGGAGTGCAGTGGCACAATCTTTGCTCACTGCAATGTCCACCTCCTGGGTTCAAACGATTCTCCTGCCTCAGCCTCCCGAGTAGGTGGGACTACAGCCAGGCACCACCACACCAGCTGATTTTTGTATTTTTACTAGAGATTGGGTTTCATCATGTTGCCCAGGCTGGTCTCAAACTTTTGACCTCAAGTGATTCTCCCTCCTCAGCCTCCCAAAGTGCTGGCATTACAGGTGTGCGCCACCACGCCCAGCCAACAGGCATCTCTTATTTAATGGTTTTTAACAATTTTTCTAAGGGATCAAATATTCCAAATTATTGCTTTAGAAGTTACCATAAGAATTATACCAGGGAAATTAGCAAAAACCCAGTCTAAGGTGGCAACCTGACATCTTTTAGGCTCTTAAGAGCCTATCTATCTTGGAAACATTTCTCCCAAGTGCAATGACAATAGGTCGTGTGTATAATTGAGAGGCAAATATGTCTACTGTGGTTAATAAAAAATGAATGACAGTTTCTGAGTTTTTGGAAGATTTGGTTAAAGAAAAAACAAAATGGGCCGGGCATGGTGGCTCACGCCTGTAATCCGAGCACTTTGAGAAGCCGAGATGGGCGGATCACGGGGTCAGGAGATCAAGACCATCCTGGCTAACACGGTGAAACCCCTTCTCTACTAAAAATACAAAAAAAAACTCAGCCGGGAGGCTAAAGCAGGAGAATGGCATGAACCGGGAGGTGGAGCTTGCAGTGAACCGAGATCACGCCACCCCACTCCCCCCAGGCGACAGAGCAAGACTCCGTCTCAAAAAAAAAAAAAAAGAAAAAACAAAATGATGGTCTGGTGATGCTGAAATATGGGGCATTTTATTCAAAAGGACTCCTACCAGTACCTATTTTTGAGCACTTAAGTATGCTAAGAGGGTAATTAGATGAAAAGCAGACACACAGAAATATGAACAGGAAGATTTGAGAGAATCACATTCAAATACAAAGACAACAAAGTGATTCATAATTGAATAATAATCCATTTCTTTTCTTGCTATTTTGGGTTACTGTCAACTGACTTACTCTCTTCAGAAGCCATCCCTCCTCACCCTACTATTTCATGCCTCTTGTATCTCCTTGCTCAAGTTTCAGGCACCTTCTCTTACTCTTGAATTTCACATAACTTTTCTTGAATATCATAGTACAAACATGCTCTCATCTTTACTAGTAAAACCAACTTAGTTTTCATACCAAATATTATCTATTTGGTGAGTATCTTTAAATAATTATTAGTTGTTTTGAATTATAATAATTTATTCTAATACATATCTCATAATCATGTTATCCCTTACCTTCTGTCCTATGTACTCATATCCTTTCCCATCCATCTGTTCACTCATCTTTTTTTCTAAAAAGTTTGTAATTAAAATATGTAGAATGAAAGCTGGGACAAGAGAAACAATGAGATGGCAAAGTCCACAGGTAAGTATCAGGAATTTTAAAATTGTTTAATATGTGTGTGTGTGCTTTTCATTTAGGAAAAAAAACTATATGTTGTATAATAAATACACATACGGAAAATTCTATATAATTCATATTTTGGGTGCTCATTTAAGTTTTGGTTTTTTTTTAATACTTTAAGTTCTGGGATACACGTGCAGAACGTGCAGGTTTGTTACATAGGTATACACGTGCCATGGTGGTTTGCTGCACCCATCATCTCGTCATCTATGTTAGGTATTTCTCCTAATGCTATCCCTCCCCTATCCCCCGAGCCCTGACAGGCCCCAGTGTGTGATGTTCCCCACCCTGTGTTCTCATTGTTCAACTCCCACTTATGAGTGAGAACATGTGGTGGTTGATTTTCTGTTCCTGTGTTAGTTTGCTGAGAATGATGGTTTCCAGCTTCATCTATGTCCCTGCAAAGGGCATGAACTCATTCTTTTTTATGGCTGTATAGTATTCCATGGTGTATATGTGCCACATTTTCTTAATCCAGTCTATCATTGATGGGCATTTGGGTTGGTTCCAAGTCTTTGCTATTGTGAATAGTGCTACAGTAAACATACATGTGCATGTGTCTTTATAGTAGAATGATTTATAATCCTTTGGGTATATACCCAGTAATGGGATGGCTGGGTCAAATGGTACTTCTGGTTCTAGATCCTTGAGGAATCGCCACACTGACTTCCACAATGCTTGAACTAGTTTACAATCCCACCAACAGTGTAAAAGCGTTCCTATTTCTCCATATCCTCTCCAGCAGCTGTTGTTTCCTGACTTTTTAATGATCACCATTCTAACTGGTGTGAGATGGTATCTCATTGTGGTTTTGATTTGCATTTCTCTAATGAGCAGTGATAATGAGCTTTTTTTCATGTTTGTTGGCCACATAAATATCTTCTTTTGAGAAGTGTCTGTTCATATCCTTTGCCCACTTTTTGATGGGTTTTTTTTTTCTTATAAATTTGTTTACATTCCTTGTAGATTCTGGATATTAGCCCTTTGATGGATGGATTGCAAAAATTTTCTCCCATTCTGTAGGTTGCCTGTTCACTCTGATGATAGTTTCTTTTGTTGTGCAGAAGTTCTTTAGTTTAATTAGATCCCATTTGTCTGTTTTGGCTTTTTTGCCATTTCTTTTGGTGTTTTAGTCATGAAGTCTTTGCCCATGTCTGTGTCCTGAATAGTATTACCTGGGTTTTCTTCTAGGGTTTTTATGGTTTTAGGTTTTACATTTAAGTCTTTAATCCATCTCAAGTTAAATTTTGTATAGGGTGTAAGGAAGGGGTCCAGTTTCAGTTTTCTGCATATGGCTAGCCAGTTTTCCCAACACCATTGATTAAATAGGGAGTCCTTTCCCCATTGCTTGTTTTTGTCAGATTTGTCTAAGTCTCTGTAGGTCTCTAAGAACTTGCTTTATGAATCTGGGTGTTCCTGTATTGGGTGCCTATATATTTAGGATAGTTAGCTCTTCTTGTTGCATTGATCCCTTTAACATTATGTAATGCCCTTCTTTGTCTTTTTTGATCTTTGATGAATCTAGATCTTTAAATGTTAAAACTTTAGCTGTTTTCAATGGCAACAGCCCATAATCATAAAACTTCGGGTAATAAAAACACATGCCAAAAGTAGGCTAAAGAAATTTTTTACATATTCTGTTTGGCATAATTCCACAAATTTTTCAGATGATAAACTGTAATATTTTTAGAAGCATGTAGGAGTGAAGAAGCTGTGAGAGTATTTTTTCTCTTTCTCATGTTAAGGTTACCAGATCTTTTTTAAAGAAATAATAAATACTACAAAGAAATCACATTTTAAGATTTCTTAAAATCTTTCAATGTCTAGAAAAAGTAAATTAAGAGTTTTAAAATAGTTGTAATAATTAAGCATTTGTAATGTTCACAAATACCTGCTTTTAATTTCATACTCAAGGAGGCTCAGTGATGTAACAGTTCTGAAATCTTTCCAGTTCTAAGGCTTAAAACTGTACATTTCAAAATTCACTGTAGCATATCTCACAAAAGGAAGACTAGGCAGTTCTACGCTAAAGTGAAATTTACTGCCAGAACAGTTAGGAACCCTGCAAAGAATACAGTCAATGATGGTAATGAAGAAATAAAAAGACACGAACAAGACCTGGGTTTCTCCTTTCTTCTCATTTGTATAGAAGTCATCCGGCTCTGCAAATATTTCATGGATATGTTTTATCTTAGAGAAACGAACAACTTACGCAATATGCCCCTGTAACAAACCTGCATCCCTGAATCTTAAATAGAAATGGAAATTGAAAAAAAATCTTAAGCTCTAGATTCCTTACCAATGAATGATTATAAAACTTGACCATTGTAATCCCAGCACTTTGGGAGGCCGAGGCGGGCAGATCACCTGAGGTTAGGAGTTTGAGACCAGCCAGTCCAACATGGCGAAACCCCATCTCTACTAAAAATAGAAAAAAATTAGCTGGGTAGGGTAGCAGGCGCTTGTAATCCCAGCTACTCTAGAGGCTGAGGCAGGAGAATTGCTTGAACCCGGGAGGTGGAGGTTGCAGTGAGCTCAGATCGTGCCTCTGCACTCCTGTCTCTTATACACATCTAGATGTGTATAAGAGACAGCTTTTTTCTCTACACTTCTCTTCTCGCTTCATTTCATTCATTTGATCTTCAATCGCTGATACTCTTTCTTCCAGATGATCGAGTTGGTTACTGAAGCTTGTGCATTTGTCACGTAGTTCTCGTGTTATGGTTTTCATCTCTATCAGTTCTTTTAAGGACTTCTCTACATTGGTTATTCTACTTAGCCATTCGTCAAATCTTTTCTCAAGGTTTTTAGTTTATTTGCGCTGGTTACGTAGTTCCTTCTTTAGCTCTGAGAAGTTTGATCGACTGAAGCCTTCTTCTCTCAACTCGTCAAAGTCATTCTCGGTCTAGCTTTGTTCCGTTGCTGGCGATGAGCTGCGTTCCTTTGCAGGGGGAGATGCGCTCTGGTGTTTCGAATTTCCAGCTTTTCTGCACTGCTTTTTCCCCATCTTTGTGGTTTTATCTGCCTTTGGTCTTTGATGATGGTGACGTACTGATGGGGTTTTGGTGTGGGTGTCCTTTCTCTTTGTTAGTTTTCCTTCTAACAGTCAGGACCCTCAACTGTAGGTCTCTTGGAGTTTGCTTGAGGTCCACTCCGGACCCTGTTTGGCTGGGTATCAGCAGTGGAGACTCAGTTGAAAATGTAGAAATCACCCATCTTCTGTGTTGCTCACACTGGGAGCTGGAGGCTGGAGCTGTTCCTATTCAGGCATCTTGGGCACGCCCCCCACAAAGATAATTTCTTTTAGCAATTGTATAGTTTTAGGTTTTACACTTAGGTCAATGACCCATTTCAAGTAAACTTTTTATGTGATGTGAGATACGGGTTGAGAGATTTTTCTTCTTTTATTTTGACCTCAACACTATTTGTAGAAAAGGTTATCCTTAATTTACTGAATTATCTTGGCAACTTTGTCAAAAATCATTTTGTAAGTATGGGTCTATTTTTGGACTGTATTCCATTTACCTATATATATTCTTTTACCAATACCACATTGTCTTGATTCCTTTATAGGAAGAAATTATTCTGTTTTATTCCTTTTTAGGAAGTCTTAAACTCAAGTAATGTGAGTCTGCCAACTTTGTTCTTCTTTTTCAAAATTGTATTGGCTATTTTTAAATCCTTTACCTTTTCTGTATAAATTTTAGAATTTTGTCAATTTCTGCCACGAAGGGTTTTAATTCCACTTATGGCATTCTGGAAAAGGCAAAAATTACATTAACAAAAATCAGATTGCTGGTTGCTGGAGGTGGGAGGAAACTGACTACAAAGGGGCACAAAAATTTCTGGGTCATGGGAATGTCTTTACAGCAACAGTGGTTACTTGACTTTATATCACTATATATCTTTGTCAAAGCTCAGAACTGTATAGCTAGAAGGTTATATTTTACTGTATATAATCAATACCACAACAGACCTGACTTTGAAAAATAAAAAGAACCAGGCTCAATAGTGAATTAGACTGAAATTACATCATGAGCAGTCAAGCACACTCATTTATTATATAAAAATCTTTCTGATGTTTATTTTTGAATCGCTTATTCTCCATTTTTCTACATTAAAGTATTAAGATTAAATGTGTTATGTGGAAAGGATTTGAGGGAAAACTTTTATTTCAGCTATAGAAATAAATGTGTGTTGAGTTGTGATGTAAAACCTATTTTTTACTGAGAGTCATGGCAAAAATAATTTGAAAAACAGTATCCTAGAAACACTTTTACCCTGTGTGAATAGGAAAACATACAGCAATGTAAATGCTGCATTATTTTGAAATACTAAAAACTTAGTAACCGGATAAATTCCATATAATGGAATGTGTATGCGGCAATTAAAATGAAATTAGAGCTACAACATAAATAACTCTCAAATTTAAGATTGACAAAAAGGAAGCTGAAGCATGTTATATACAGTATGATATCATTTATATGCTTTTAAACATGAAAAATTAAGTGATACATTAGGAATGCAAAACATTCAAGTTTTAGCTAATGGCTGCCTCTTGAATAAAGGGGATTCCAGCCATATCTAGTATTTTATTTTTTAAAAGTAAATATAATAAAATGTTTCCTTTTGTCCAAGCTAGGTGTTTTCTCCATACTCTTTATGTTCAAATGTGCTTTAGTGGGTAAGAGAGTCATCAGTAACCTAGTCTTGAAAGCCATTCGTTGCAGTGAGTTCTGCCTATAAACCCAGAGGTGAATGCAAAGTAAAAAGTAAAAAAAAAGTTGGGGTGCAGGGAATACAAAATGGTGAAGAAAAGGCTGGACGTAAAAAGGAATAAAAGCTTATTTGCAGCAATGTGGATGGACCTACTTGTCATTATGTTGAAATATGCCAGGCCCAGAAAGACAGTATCACATATTCTCACATGTGTGAGCTGACAAACTTGATGTCGTGGATACAGAATATAGAATGATGCCAGCGTTGTGAGCATGGGAGGGGAAAATGTAGAGAAGCTGGTGAATGGGCACAAACAGAGTTAGATAAAAGACAAGCTGTATTGCTTGATAGCACATTAAAGTGACTATAATTAGCAACAATATATTGTATATTTCAGTGTAGCTAGAAGAGAGGACATGAAATGTATAGAAATGATGAATACTCAAGAGGATGGATACCCCAAATACTGACTTTATTATTATATATATTATGCATGTAACAAATACATGTACCCATAAATATGTAAAATATCATGTATCAGTAAAAGAAAAAGGATAGAGGTAAAAATAGGAGAAATGAGAGCAGTCGGTGCACGTAAGAGTAATATGCTTGTTATACTGTGTGACTACACTGGTTAAGGAAATTCCTGCTGCATATAACCCAAATTTGCCATGAGAGGTTAAGAAAACTTTCCACTTAACAATTTAAAAAATATACAACTAAAACATCCATTATTTAAAAATCAAGATAAAAAAAGAATAGTAATCAAAATTACACCATTGTTGATATACTGTATTCCCTTCTAGGTTTTGTGTTAATACATCTGTACATTTTTTCTTTTTTAAAAAGAAAATGAGATCATACTAAAAGAATCACACTGTTTTATAACCTTTTTTCCCATTCACCAATATGTACTGAAAAACAATATTTTAATGGCTGTATAGTTTTTCCATTATGTTAATGTGTCAATTTACTATGAATCTCCTGTCGTGAGTTATTTTAATTCTAATGTTTCACTAAACATTTTTTAAAACATCTGCAGTAGAATGATAACATCCATCTTTATTTCCCCAAGATAAGTTTGTAGATGCTGAGTGAAAAGGTATGCATATTTTTGAGGGTTTTAGATCCTCTCTAGAATTCTACTTTTCCTGTTAGTATAGGAGAAATAAGATCACTGAAATGAAAAGTATATATGTGAGACATTATCAGTTATTCATAGACATGTGTAGATTTTATTTGGAATGCTACAAGTAACATGTTATATACTACTTGGGTCAAAATAAGCTCATTACAAAATAGGTTCTCAAGTAGTTCATTATTCTAGTTAAGGATAAATTGGGTCCTTAAGTTTCCCTTTTTTATCTAAGACATTTTCCTTTGTAAAGAGTACCTGGACACTCAGAAGTACCAATGGATTTTCTTTTCTCTATTTTTTAAAATAAAATTAAGACTTCATGACTCCTCTCCTTTAAGTACTGTAAGAGAAAATGCTCTTGGAATAAAAACCTCTAAGATACATGACAAAATAAGCTGTCCTCAACAGATAAAATCTTCACCTACTTTGGTCACCAAGGAGGTTCAAATTAGCTGGGTATTAGAAAAGTTTCCATCAGTAGGAAAGGGAAAGCATCCTCTAGAACTAGATCCGTGGTGAGGATATCAATTGAAAGGACATACATGGGATGAAGGCATAAATAAGGTAGAGTCATTGTGGGGATGGCTCATAGAGGAAGAGATGTCTGTGAATTTATCTTCCAATAATTTTCTCATAAATCTTAACAAGTTAACAGATCTCAAACCCAGGAGCTATCCAAGTGGTGCAGTGATAAGCGTAGTGCCCCAAGTACATTTTTCTTTTCATTGGTATTCACATAACTAGATACAGTAATAAATGTAATTAGTAAATAGTGAAGTCCATTGTGAAAAGGGCCATGTTTTATTTTTATTTTGCGAGCTTTTAACACGTTTAATAGTAGTAGGCAGTCAATCACTGTTGAACTAAATAACTCATTCTTTTATTCTTAACAGACTGGATTATGGACAGAACTTGGAAATATTGAGAATAATTTCTTAAAGCCACTTCATATAGGACTTAATATGTCAAAAGCACATTATGAAGCAGAAATTAAAAATAGCCAAGGTTGGTAATGTGCAATTTTGTTTTCAGTTAGGTATAAAAAGTAGTCCAATTTTGCAACTGTCATATTCAAATTTAAGAACTTTTTAAAAATCTTATACTTGTTTAGAGACCATAACAGCTAAGCCATTTTATTTATAGTTAAAATTCTTAGCAGATCTATAAGCTAATTTACCTAAAGTCAGGTTAATGAAGACTTAAACCAAATTAAAGCATATATTTTAAAGCCTCAAGCTCTAAGAATCTGTATTACAGCTTTTCCATTTGGGTAGCATTCCTTTGGTATTGCATTTCACCCTCAAGTAAATCCATACAAATTATGAAAAAAATCTTAGATCCAGAATTTTGTAAGTCAACAATTCTGTAACAATCATGTGATCTCTTCCATGTATCTGTGGTGGTGCTTTTATAGGCATTTCCAGAAATTGTCTTTTTTAGTATAATGACTGTAATTGATTATATACTAAAGAAAATAGTTTGATGAATCCTATACATGCCAAAATAATGCTGTTTATCTAAAGAAGTATTAATTCACATGTTGCAGAATTTTGATAGTTCATTCTATTTGCTTATAGCTTAAGTATACCCTGAGCTGTTAAACAGTGGACTTAATTTTTACAAATAACTGACACGTTTTAAGTTAATGAATGATGAAAGTAGCTTATACATTTGTTATTGATATGAGAGTTTTTTAAGTGTCACACATGATTTTTTTCTTTTCTTACAGAGGCCCAGAAATCTAAAGATCTTTGTTCTATAACTGTAGGTGGAGAAGAGATCCCTAATATGCCTCCTGAAATGCAGCTTAAGGTGATCTGAAATTTTCTTTCCTTTTTCTTTAGAAACAGGATCTTGCTGTCTTGCCCAAGCTGGAGTGCAGTGGCATGATTGTGGCTCACTGCAGCTTCAACTCCCTGGGCTCAAGTGATCCTCCCACCTCAGACTCCCGATTAGCCAGGACTACAGGTGCACACCACCATGCCTGGCTAATTTTTAGTAGAGATAGGGTCTCACTATGTTGCTCAGGCTGGTCTCCCACTCCTGGCCTCTAGTAATCCTCTCTCCTCAGCCTCCCAAAGCACAGAAATTACAGGTGTGAACCACTCTACCTGGTCTTAAATATTCCTGAGCTACCTCCAGCTGAAATCTTTTCTATGTTTTGCTTTGTTTGGCTTTAAAGATAGCATTAATAACATTACTTTTTCTTGGCATTGCAGGTCCTACATTCAGCTCTTTTCACATTTGATTTGATTGAAAGTGTTCTAGCTCGAGTGGAAGAACTCATTGAAATAAAAACAAAGTCTACCTCTGAAGAAAATATTGGGATAAAGTGAAAGTTCCACTTCCTTAATAAAGTAAAAACTCATAAAATAGAGTATCATTTTCCATTATGATTTATTTAATACCATTATAAAATTTTTTCTGTAAAAATTTACTGCTTGAAAAATAAATGTAGCTTCTCTCATTTATCAGTTTCTATAATGATATACTATAGAAGTTTTTTTGTTGTTTTAAAGTTATCTAATGGTAAATAATGCCCACATATGTCCTAAATACTATTTTTGAAAATCCAATACAAACTAATAATTTTGTAACTTCATAAAATGTAGTTGAATTGTCTATATTCATTCCTACAGTTTTAGTGAGCTTATAAAAATACTGATACATTTTCTGCTGAAGTTAGATGCTATGTAACATTTCGGAACTCCTAGTGTCAAGTTGGCTATCACACCAGTGTAAATGAGTAGAAAGTTTTGAATTCAGGCCAGTTGACTTTTTTCTTAGCTTCTCTTTTCCTGGCTTAGGTGGAGTCTTTGGGAGCAGAGTCCCATCACCACCTCTCCAGCAGAAGTTATAATAGGAAAACATCTACAAAGATTAGTTTTAGAAATACTTGCTACCTTTATGGAAAAAAAACTACATATGACTTTAAGAAACTGATTAGAAAATTCTGTATTTTTATTTCCTACTAAATACTTGTCCATCTAAGAAGCTACACCTGAGTTTTATGATATATGTATGTACCAATCCTTTGCTAAACAGCGTTAAAGAAATCTCACAGTAAAACTCCTAAAATAAAATCACTTTTAATTGTATACATGTTATTTCAAATTAATATAAATGTCTTTAGATATTTGATTATAATTTAACAGTTCTAATTATTTTCACATTCTTTGAGAAGAGCATTAAGTTGGTACTCTAATTTGGGTTAACTGAATCACTATTCAGTTGTATCTTCTGAAGTGTTTTCCAAACAGGACTTTGCTCAATGATGTAAGCTTTAGCTGTTATCATTCTGTAGCAAATGCTATCTATGTATGGTTTGGAGGTAGTCTGGAAGAAGATACAAAGATCCAGCATTATTTACAGAAATAAGATATTTTTACAAGGTCACATTTAAAAATAACTTTCATTCTTTCAGCAAATCTCCTGATCATCTTTGTGCTAAACACTATGTGTGAGTTACTAGAGTAGTCAACAGGAAAATACTTTCTATCCAAGGAATTTCAAACATGCAAGCCAAAAAGTAGAATACTATGAAAATTGCTTTAATGGGGATATGTTCCAAGTATAAAAGTAAGGAAGACTTAAGTCTGCCTAGGGGGTTTCAGGTGTCTGGGCACACTTTGCAGAGGACAAAAAGCATGAAAAGAAAGTGGACAATTGGTAGATGACATTCCATGAGATAGTATGCTTGCACTCTGACAGTTCATGACTGCAATCTGACCAACTCTTATAACTTTAGAATTTGAATGAAGATATAAGTAACCAATAGGACCAACCAAATGCTCTTTTGGCCCCAAATGAGTCTTAAATGGTAGTGGCTACTGGAAGTAAATTGAGAAGACTTGAGAGACTTAGTTCAGGCTTGGGAAAAAGTTGCATGCTGAAACAGCAACTCCCTCAGGGGAACAGAAGCAAGATATTTGCCAGTCTTGCTCAAAAGGGTGACAACTGGAAGTTAAAAACCTTAAAATGTATATGTGTATGCGTCATATTCCCCAGGTGACTCACCTTTGCTATAGTGCACATAAGATTAATAGCATTTACTGTGTTGTGTACTGGAAGTATTCGTAAGTTACGACCCAGGAATCTGAAAAACAATTCATGATATACAGATCATATAACTTACTGACATGTGTTCTCTCAAGAAAGTAGAAAGAAGAGACAAATCTCTATTGTTTGTTATTTGTCTATGCAGTTCATGCCCTGCCTTACTCCACAGAGGATCTGAGATGGCTTTATAGCCAGAACATCACTGACTAAAAGCCTGTTCACTTTTGGCTTCGTCTTGGAGAAGCCCGGGAAGCATCATGAACCCTGTCAACTCGATTCATAGAATACCTTTTTGGCCCATGTTTCATTAAATTTGATAGGTTAACATCACAGTGTTCATCATCTAGCAAAACAAAACTCACCTAAAAGAATTAAGAACTGAAATAAATACAATATAAGAAAAATACATCTATAATGCTATTCTTCCATACCTCTGCTGAATTCTGAACATCAGTTTCCATTCTTCAGGCCCATGGAGGGCAGCAGACAAAACCAAAAAACTATTTTGGTGAATGTTAATAAATTTCTCAATTTTGGCTAGCAATGTTTCTTCGGTTGACAGAATACATTCCTTAGTATCCATTAATAAAAATGCAACTCCTAGGAAAGGTAAATTGAATATAAAACGTCACTTTGTCACAGAGATCAAATTTTGTTATAAACTCAGAATCAACCAAAATAGCTGTAAGTATACCATGTGTCCAAGCCCTAAACTCATAAGGAGTAGAAATTACTATAATGAAATTCCTATACAACAGAATTTAGGTAGTTCTTTGAAGTGCTCTGTATAAAAGAATGACTTGTGCTAAATAAGAGAAAAACATTTTTGGATCAGTAACTACTTTTTTTTCCTAGATGAAGGCATTGTCCACATGAAGATACTGGGTAGTTTTTCATTAAGATGAATTACATTTAAAAAGTTAATTTTTCATGTTATACTTTTAAAATATGTACTAGTGTATTATAAAGGATACAGATGAAGATATGCATAGGGCTAGGTATGTGGGAACGGACATGGAGCTTCAATGCCTTCTCTGGGCCTGCCACCCTCCAGACACCTGCATGTGTTCAGCAACCAAGAATCTCCTATAATTATTTTTAAAAGCTGGAAATCAGCTAAATAAAGAGTCTTAAGCAAGACTTCGGCTGGGTGTGGTGGCTCACGCCTGTAATCCCAGCACTTTGGGAGGCCAAGGCAGGCAGATCACAAGGTCAGGAGTTCGAGACCAGCCTGACCAACGTGGTGAAACCCTGTCTCTACTAAAAATACAAAAATTAGCCAGGTGTGGTGGCGTGTGCCTGTAATCACAGCTACTCAGGAGGCTGAGGCAGGAGAATTGCTTGAACTCGGGAGGCAGAGGTTGCAGTGAGCTGAGATCACACCATTGCACTCCAGCCTGGGCGACAGAGCATGACTCCATCTCAAAAAAAAAAAAAAAAAAAAGCCTTCAGTGATTTCTTGTTGGGGGAACCTTTCTATCAGAATATAAAGAACTATATAAAAACTAGCCGGGTGTGGTGGCGGGCACCTGTAGTCCCAGCTGCTCGGGAGGCTGAGGCAGGAGAATGGCGTGAACCCGGGAAGCGGAGCTTGCAGTGAGCAGAGATCGCGCCACTGCACTCCAGCCTGGGCGACAAAGCGAGACTCCGTCTCAAAAAATAAAAAACTTTAAAAAAGAATTATATAAATTAATACACTCAGCAGATATCTGCAATCTCTGAGTGTCTGCGCCATTAAGAATGGTCCTAAAGGGAAACTTGATTATAGCTCTTCAAACGATGTGGGAGACAGTCTGAGGAAAGTGACTGTGATTATATACTAATTGAGTAAACTTGGGCAACTTACATAACCTGTCTGAACATAAGTTTCCTCTTCTGTAACATGGGAGTAAATTTCTTGTTAGATTTGTCAGAAGAATTAAATTAGATCATGTATATAAAGTAGCCAAGGCAAATATTCACCAAGTATTTTATTTCTCCCTGGAGGGTTCTGTATTTAACCAGAAGAATGAGTTTGAGGCTATACCACTTTCAGCCTGGAGATCTATTCTAGCAGCTTTTTTGAAAGTGCTTGTCTTCAAAACTGCTAGAAGAGAAGTCTATTTGCAACCCTCCAGATAAAATCCTTTACCTCTACCTTTTTAAAGATCACTTCTGTCATTTCTCAAGCAAAGGTGGAGCTTCCCCCTTCCCATCTCCCCAGGCTTCTCTTATCCTAATCTAATTCCTTACTGGACTTTTGTCCATGACTAACAGTTGTACCAGTTGTCATTTCATGAACATTTATTTGTCCCCATGATTCTTTTAGTTAATATTTATATTATATCCAGCAAACAAATCAATACAAACAAATCAATACAAATTGATGAAAAACATTTTTTTTTTTTTTTGTATATCAGTTTTGACAAATGTTGTGGCCTCTGTTAATATAAGTAATAAACTTTCATGTAAGTATAGATTGTTGGGTAAGTGGCTTTTTCTATTTTCACTCAGTTCCAAAGCAAGCAGTTTTTTCCCATCTTCTACCAGACTCCACTAGTTCAGCTTTATTTTAACAATTGTAATCTAAAAGGTAATATATTTTGGAATTGGCCATATGCACTGAGTTTGTGGTAACTAAGTTTTACACAGTTACCCCTCCCAAAAGATAACACCTTAAGCTTATTATATGGTTATGGAACTATAAAGGCATTAGAATTTATACCAACATATTTCATAAGAAACTTAAGGCAGTGAGCAAATATACTGTACCAGAAAGAGAAAATATAATTGATCCATTTTCCACTGAATCTGAATATCGAACTTTGTGGCTTCGATTTTCTAGGGCAGTTGCAACTTCATAACTCTTTTTTAAAAAAATTCAGAAATACAAATTTAAAGCATGCTTACAATTTTATTAAAGCTAAAGAAAACATTAAAAGTTTAATAGGTTATTTTATAACTACCACTTACAGATATGATCATCAAAAGAGAAATAAATATGCTTTCCATGGAGAAAAAGCTTTAAAAAATGCAAAAACATTTAGTTCTACTAAAACATTTATTTCAAGTTAGGGAGTGAGTTATGTACTACAGTTATGTTACTTAGGAACAGAAAAGACAGCATTAAACTGTATAAACCAGAGCAAATGTAAACTTTTTCTTTTTTAGAGACAGATGAAGTTTCATTTTGTTGCCCAGGCTGACTTCAGATTCCTGAGCTCATGCAATCCTCCCAAAGTAGCTGGGACTATAGGTGTAAGCCACCACACCCAGCTGCAAACTTCATTTTAAAAAACAACCTGGGCAGTGGCTTACACCTGAAATCCCAGCACTTTGGGAGGCCAAGGTGGGCGGGTCATTTGAAGTCAGGAATTTGAGACCAGCCTGACCAACATGGTAAAAGCCCAAAATTTGCTGGGCGTGGTGAGGCATGCATGTAGTCCCAGTTACTTGGGAGGCTGAGGTAGGAGAATCACTTGAACTTGGGAGGTGGAGGTTGTAGTGAGCCGAGATTGTGCCGCTGCACTCCAGCCCAGGTGACAGAGCAAGACTCTACCTCAAAAAACAAACAAACAAACAACTTGGAGGCTAGGCATGGTGACCACGAGACCTTGGAGGCCAAGGCTGGTGGATCATTTGAGTCCAGAAGTTCAAGACCAGCCTGGGCAACATGGCAAAACTTTCTCTACAAAAAATACAAAAAATTAGCTGGGCATGGTGGCACATGCCTGTAGTCCCAGCTACTCACAAGTTGAGGTGAGAGAATCACTTGAGCCTGGGAGGTTAAGGCTGCAGTGAGCCGTGACTGCACCACTGCACTCCAGCCTGGGTGACAGAGACCCTGTCTCAATAATAATAATAATAATAATAATAATAATAATAATAACAACTTGGAGATAGATTCTGACATGCATTAATGTATAACTATGGAAAATAGGTGGTTGTCTATTTCTTAAATAATTGACAGAACCACATAGTGCCAGACATATACAATACCATCACAGAAGACAACCAATTTTACAATTCATCAATTTACATTACAGTTACTTTAGTATACTTTTAAAATGTTTTAAGCCTTAGGTGAGTCAGAAAACATGTAAGAAAACAGCTATAGGACTCTTGGTTTTAATACTAACCATTTCAAATATCACCTCATTTCCTATTGCACCCAGGCAATTAAATCATATTTCCCACAATACTAAAATCTAGGATTAACAGTTTTTCCTGATAAGATAAAACTTAAATTTGGCCAGGCACAATGGCTCACACCTGTAATCCTAGCACTTTGGGAGGCTGAGGTGAATCACTTGAGCCCAGGAGTTTGAGACCAGCCTGGGCAATGTAGCATGACCTTGTTTCTACCAAAAATTAAAAAATAAATAAAAATAATAAATAAAACTCAAACTTGATAGTTTCCAGACAGATAAAAATCTCTTAGGTAGATTAATTTTATTTTCTATTTTGCCTCAGAATATGTATGTTTTAAGCACACAGGCTGAAATTATGTGTAAAATACATGCTTCCTTTCTTTTCTAAAGAGTATTTTGTGTCACTCAGACAGATCCTGACCTACAGTTTAACTGTGGCTCTTTTCTTCTGCTGTTCTAAAATTATATAATGCTTCCAGCAACGGCAGATTAAGTAATTTAGGCCAACCCGCCTACTGAACGCAACTAGAAAAGCTGGACAATCTTCTAAAATCTGCTTGAATACACCAGAGAGCTAACAGGATAGTAAAAAATTATAAGGTCAACATCTATACAGAAATTCAAATATATGAGCAAGCATTTAGGCCACTTTTTTCCCTGAGGGCATCTGCCAGCTCAGAAAGAGGCAGAAGAGAGGCTGAACAGATCTTTTGACGAAAATAGAACAGTTCTCACAGGGACTATAGCCCAGCTTCAAACCATTTCAATCCCTGAAATTGTATTAAGGTGATAACTGAATTACCAGTGCTTCCCAGCACCTTGTAGAAACACTGTCTGGAGCAACCTTTCTCAATCAGGTCTCCTCATCTGAATTATGGAACAAAGAAAATGATCTAAGTGACTATTGTGTCAATTCTCCCATAGCTAGAGGTACAGGAGACAATTTAATTCAACACTCTAGATGTACAGGATACAACTTAATTCATCATATAAAAGAGATGCCTTAGGAGTTGGGTTGTCAGATTTAGCAAATAAAAACAACACAACACTCAGTTAAATGTGAATGCGTGACAAACAATGCAATTTTCAGTATAAGTATGTCCCACGTAATATTTGGGACATAATTATAGTAAATTCACTGTTTATCTGAAATTCAAACTTTTTATTTTTTATTTTTATTTTTTATTTTTTTTGAGGCAGGGTCTTACACTGTCACCCAGGCTGGAGTGCAATGGCATAATCTTGGACCACTGCAACCTCTGCCTCCTGGGTTCAAATGATTCTCCTACCTCAGCCTCCCAAGTAGCTGGAATTACAGGCACACACCACCATGCCTGGCTAATTTTTGTATTTTTAGTAGAGACAGAGTTTCACCATGTTGGCCAGGCTGGTCTCAAAACTCCTGACCTCAAGTGATCCACCCACCTTGGCCTTCCAGAGTGCTGGGATTATAGGCGTGAGCCACCGCACCTGGCTGGAAATTCAAACTTGAGTGTCCTGTATTTTATCTGGCAACCCTACTTAGGGCATCAGGAATTTAATTTTCTTATAGAATTAAAACCTCTCAAGGGGAAGATAGCATTATTCTAGGCTTCAAATTATTTCTACAATTTTTCAAATACAAATTCCAACATACAATAAAAAATAATCAGACATACAAAGGGACACAATTCCATGAAAGAAAACTATCAGAAATAATAGAGAACAGAAACAGGCCCACAGGGGATGCATGTAGTGAAGCTATCAAATACACACCTTAAAACAGCCTGTTTATTATGATCAAGGAGATAAAACATAGCTTAAGAATTTTGGCAAAGAACTGGAAGATATGTTTAAAAATATAAAAAACATGAGTTAAGAAAGCTCCCTAAAATTTGATTCAAACAGGGCCAGGCACAGTGGCTCAGGCCTGTAATCCCAGCACTTTGGGAGGCCAAGGCAATGTACTGCTTGAGCTCAGGAGTTCAAGACTGGCCTGGGCAATGTAGTGAGACCCTATCTAATTAAAAAACAAACACATAATAAAAAATCTGAGTCAAATCTTTAAAATAAAAAGCAGTGTATTAGGCAGACAAGTGAAGGAAGAAGACAAATATGAGAAGAGTATGAACAGAAAGAGTAACAAAGGTAAAGGCATTCAGACCTAAAGGTATGGTTCTTATACAGTGAGTGGGTAAGGTATATACAAGTCAGATAATTTGGGTACAATGTTAGGAATAATTGCTGGCAGATCATGAGCACCCATATATATCATGCCAATGAATTTCAATAATATCCTATTATCAGGAGGAACCAACTAAAAGAATAAAATAATGGAATGCTAAAAAAAATAATGAAGGTAAAATTAGAACGTATTGAATTGAGAAAACAATAGGTAAGTCCAAGAGCTGATTCATCAAAATGACCAGGAAGCTAAGTATAGATTTTTCAAAATACATTTCATAGAATATTAGTCCTATTAGATATTAAAAGATGCTCCTGCCTGAAATAAGACTGGGGAATGCTGAATATTATTTCATCTCTTTTGGGGGTTTTATAATGCATTTGAACATATTAAAGTCTCTGAATAATAGTGCAGTAAAAAGAAAACCTAACCAAAACAAAACAAAACAAAAAACACTTGTTTAACTTTGTTTATAGCAGCATCCAAAATAAAATCCATACAATACTCCTTCCTGCATATGTAACATCTATTAATAATCTTTAAAACTAGTATTATGTCAGCCAGGTGCAGTGGCTCACGCCTGTAATCCCAGCACTTTGGGAAGCCATCGTGCAGGTTGGGGTGGGGGCGGGGTTCAGAGTTCGAGACCAGCCTGGCCAACGTGGTGAAACCCCATCGCTATTAAAAATACAAAAATTAGCTGGCGTGGTGGCAGGCCCCTGTGATCCCAGCTACTTGGGAGGCTGAGGCAGGAGAATCACTTGAGCCTGAGAGGCGGAGGTTGCAGTGAGCCAAGATTGTGCCACTACTCCAGCCTGGGCGACAGAGCAAAGCTCCATCTCAAAACAACAAAAAACAAAAACTAATATGTCTAGCACATCACTCATAAGAAAGAAAATGTAAGTAAAAACAGGAATGAAAAGGCGCACTTAACGGCAGTTTATTAGAAAATTTAAAGAATGACAATATGAAACTTTTCACCACAGAAATGTAAATTTCATAAAGTTCAACTTAATACATTTAAAAGCCTCTATAAAATGGGTAAATGTTTGTAAAAATATAATTTATGAAAATAGACTCACAATAAAGTATAAAACAAAATACAACAAAAACCATAAAACCACACCTTACTATGGAATAATCATTTCTTGCCCCTTCACTCCAGACATCAGCTGGTGTCCATAAGATAAATATTAGGGCAATGGAGAAGTCTTGTGAGCTGAGGGTTGTGAGCTGACCACCTACTCTCAGGCATTCAACTTTCCGTCTCTCCCTCTCCAAACTGTAAGGAGACAGTCTCATTCCGATGCTGCCAAGGCTAGAATATCAGTTTCTGGTTCTTTAGCTCTCAAAAAGCCTTAACTAATATATATCTGCATATCTTTACTGTTTCTGGAATTCCTTAACATCTCCATTAGAGTGCTTACAGAAAGAAAAAAAAAGAACTTTAGAAAATCTCCAACCTTCAAAGAATTAAGGAAGTAGGATGTTGAAAATGAACGCAAAAAGTCTATTTATTTATCTTTAAAATACATGTAGCTTATGCACTTCCTGCTCCCCACAACTAATTGTGGACAATCAAGCTAAGAAGCTTTTAAAATATTGTTCCATATGAAAGCTGCTTTTAATTTTTTTTAAGTTAAAGATCAGTGGCCCAAATGCCCCTTTACCTTAAGAGATGAGCTAATAATAATGGTGGTTGTCCATTTTATTTTTTCTTTTCCACTTTCAGCCATCTGTCTGTTTGTAGAGCACCCTAGCTTCTAATGGTGCAACAATCTGAGAAAATTAAGAACAAAAAGAATACAAAGAATTATCTGATGAATAAGTAAATTAAAGATGGAACTAAAACTAGGGTACTGGAGACATTTTAAAGAATATTTGAACATCAAAATTTGACAACAGAAAAAGTATCTGTCTTGTTATACATTTAGCTTATTCAATACTATGCTTCCCATTAACAAGTATCAAATCAATGATTCCCATTTCAGCACACTAAAGAAAGAGGACTTGCATCAAGAACATGTCTGAGGTTTTTATCCTACC
>NW_012101429.1:74662-77051 GCF_000951045.1 Mandrillus leucophaeus | reverse complement strand
TTTTTTTTTTAACAGGGTCTCACTCTTTGACCCACAGGCTGGAGTACAGTGGTGCAATCCTAGCCTCAAACTCCTAGGCTCAAGCAATCCTCCTGCCTCAGCTTCCCAGGTAGCTAGGACTACAGGTATGCACCACCATGCCTGGCTAATTTTTTTTTTTTTAACTTGTTGTGGAGACGGCGGCGGGCGGGGGGGGTCTCCCTATGTTGGCCAAGCCGGTCTTGAACTCCTGGCTTCAAGCGACCTGCAACCTCCTGAAGTGTTAGGATTACAAGCATGAGCCACTGCACCTGGCCAATATGTGCAGTTCTAAGAGGTACACAGGTGATGATGATGATTCTGGTCTGGGGACCACACTTTAAGAACCACTGCACTAAGAGAAGGAAAAGTATTCTGCAGAACAGCAACAACAATGCATCATACAGTGGCAACCAGGTATACAATAAAATAAAATTGCATTTAAGTTCAGCATGCTAAAGTTTATAGTATACGTATCTGAGGTGAGAAGAAAGAAAATCACCATAAACTTAGTAGCATAAAATGGAATCTCACTGTGCTCTAAATTTGCTACTTTTCTAATTTCATTGAGACTGAAAAACCCTGAAGTCATGTTTCCACTTGTCTTCTGCCCATTTTCTTTTAGTTTTTTCTTTTTCTTATACATTTGTAGGATTTCTTTATATATTATAGATATCAGTCCTTTGTCAGCTATGTATTTTCTACCTGTTTGTGACTTGTCTCCCCTCCTTCTTTAGGGTAATTCTTGATACACACAAATTATTATTTCCAATGTAGTCAAATTTATCAATTTTTTCATTTATGGTTAGTGGGTTTTGTTTCTTATTTAAGAAATCTTCCTGGGCAGCCATCTTGCTCTTGCTGCACACTGAAATTGGAGGACCTTCTCTGCTTCAGATTAACCAACAGCATAAATCAAGAAAAGTTAGCCAAACTTCTGGATCAGGTCCAGACTGGCGGCAAGGGTACGGCTCACAGAAAGAAGACGGTACAAAGAACAGCTACAGCTGATGACAAAAAGCTGGAGAAGAGCTCCAAGCTGCCCGACGGCCAGGTCATCACCATCGGCAACTAGCGGTTCTGGTGTCCGGAGGTGTTGTTCCAGCCTTCCTTCCTGGGCATGGAATCCTGCGGAATCCACAAGACCACGTTCAACTGCGTCATGAAGTGTGATGTGGACATCTTCAAAGACCTGTAGGCCAACACAGTGCTGTCCAGCGGCACCACCATGTACCCGCACATCACCAACAGGATGCAGAAGGCAATCACTGCCCTGGCACCTGGCACCATGAAGATCAAGATCATTGCGCCCTGAGAGCGAAAGTACTGAAAGTACTCAGTGTGGATCCGCGGCTCCATCCTGGCCTCACTGTCCACCTTCCAGCAGATGTGGATTAGCAAGCAGGAATATGACAAATTGGGCTCCTCCATTGTTCACCACAAATGCTTCTAAATAGACTGTGAGCAGATTCAAAGCTTTTGCTGCATTGGTTAATTCAGAAGTATAAATTTGTCCCTGGCAAATGCATATATCACAAATCTGGAATAAGCCTTTGAAAAGAAACTGTCCTTGAAGCTAGTATCTGATATCAGCACTGGATCGTAGAACTTGTGGCTGATTTTGACCTTGTATTCAAGTCAACTGTTCCCCTTGGTATTTGTTTAATACCCTGTACATATCTTTGATTTCAACCCTTAGTACATGTGGCTTGGTCACTTCGTAGCTGACGTAAGAACATGCTTGTGGAAGACAAGTCTGTGGCTTGGTGAGTCTGCGTGGCCAGCAGTCTCCGATCTGTGCAGGGTATTAATGTGTCAGGACTGAGGATTTCTCTAGAGGCTGGCAAGGGCTCCTGAACTAGTTGTTTCTGTCCTTTCAATCAGACAATCTGGAGAGTCACAACTGTATCTAGAAAAACTGCCAGAAGCAAAGGTAAATTCCGTATGGAGGAAGATACCATCCAGAGCCTCAGGTTACAAATTAGTGTTATAATTTTGCAATCATAACATCCAGCACACAATAAAAAAAGTCCTCAGGCATACAAAGAGTTAAGAACAGACTGAAAACCAAGGGGGAAAAGCTGACTGTAAAGAAGAGACCAAGGGGAGACTGAAGTACTGGCATTGTCATATCCAGACTATAACTGATTAATTTGTTCAAAGCAATATATGACAATTGGAGCATTTTGGCAGAAAATTTGAAACTGCAAAAGTAAATAAAATGGAAATTCTGGAAATGAAAAAATATCAAAATTGGAAACAATTCAATGGATAGGCTAAAGAGCATATTACACACAAGTGTGGAATGTAGGTCAGAGGAAAATATCCAGACTGAGGTAGGTTAAGCAAAAGGATAAAGAACACAGAGAAA
>NW_012101429.1:70923-74612 GCF_000951045.1 Mandrillus leucophaeus | reverse complement strand
TGTTCCAGCCTTCCTTCCTGGGCATGGAATCCTGCGGAATCCACAAGACCACGTTCAACTGCGTCATGAAGTGTGATGTGGACATCTTCAAAGACCTGTAGGCCAACACAGTGCTGTCCAGCGGCACCACCATGTACCCGCACATCGCCAACAGGATGCAGAAGGCAATCACTGCCCTGGCACCTGGCACCATGAAGATCAAGATCATTGCGCCCTGAGAGCGAAAGTACTGAAAGTACTCAGTGTGGATCGGCGGCTCCATCCTGGCCTCACTGTCCACCTTCCAGCAGATGTGGATTAGCAAGCAGGAATATGACAAATTGGGCTCCTCCATTGTTCACCACAAATGCTTCTAAATAGACTGTGAGCAGATTCAAAGCTTTTGCTGCATTGGTTAATTCAGAAGTATAAATTTGTCCCTGGCAAATGCATATATCACAAATCTGGAATAAGCCTTTGAAAAGAAACTGTCCTTGAAGCTAGTATCTGATATCAGCACTGGATCGTAGAACTTGTGGCTGATTTTGACCTTGTATTCAAGTCAACTGTTCCCCTTGGTATTTGTTTAATACCCTGTACATATCTTTGATTTCAACCCTTAGTACATGTGGCTTGGTCACTTCGTAGCTGACGTAAGAACATGCTTGTGGAAGACAAGTCTGTGGCTTGGTGAGTCTGCGTGGCCAGCAGTCTCCGATCTGTGCAGGGTATTAATGTGTCAGGACTGAGGATTTCTCTAGAGGCTGGCAAGGGCTCCTGAACTAGTTGTTTCTGTCCTTTCAATCAGACAATCTGGAGAGTCACAACTGTATCTAGAAAAACTGCCAGAAGCAAAAGTAAATTCCGTATGGAGGAAGATACCATCCAGAGGCTCAGGTTACAAATTAGTGTTATAATTTTGCAATCATAACATCCAGCACACAATAAAAAAGTCCTCAGGCATACAAAGAGTTAAGAACAGACTGAAAACCAAGGGGGAAAAGCTGACTGTAAAGAAGAGACCAAGGGGAGACTGAAGTACTGGCATTGTCATATCCAGACTATAACTGATTAATTTGTTCAAAGCAATATATGACAATTGGAGCATTTTGGCAGAAAATTTGAAACTGCAAAAGTAAATAAAATGGAAATTCTGGAAATGAAAAAATATCAAAATTGGAAACAATTCAATGGATAGGCTAAAGAGCATATTACACACAAGTGTGGAATGTAGGTCAGAGGAAAATATCCAGACTGAGGTAGGTTAAGCAAAAGGATAAAGAACACAGAGAAAGGCATAATACACATGCAAGGCATTATTAGGCTTGTGAAATGGTCTAACACAGAGATAACTGAAGTTTGAGAAAGAGAAAAGAGAATGGAGCAGGACCAATACATAAAAATAGAGTGGCGAAGTCAATTTTCCAAAATTGACTAAAGACATCAAGTTGTAGGTTCAAGAGCAATAATAAATCTGAACAGATTAAACTAAGCAACAGATTAACAAAGTAAAACTGAAAACCAAAAAAAAAAAAAAAAAAAAAATCTTCAAAGGAGCCAGTGAAGAAAAGGTGTATTATTTTTAAAGGGAAACAGTAAACTGAAAACTGACTTCTCAAAAGAAACATGGTAGCTAGGAGGCAACTGAATAATAACTTTTAAGTACTGAAAGAAAATAATTGTCAACATAGGATTTCATAGCTGAGATTAATATGTTTTTAAAATGAAGGAGAAATAAAGAAAAATTTTATGACAAAAATAAACCAGAGACTTCATCATCAGTTGACCCACACTTAAAGGAGATACCAGGAGAAGTTCTTCAGGCACAAGGCAAATGATCCCACATGGAAACACAAAGATGCCAGAGTAAATGAAGACTAATGGAAAGGAGAAATGTAAATACGTGGGTAACTCTAAATCAAGAATGACTACAAATAAGAACAATAATATATAATGAAGTATAAAATAGATGTTCAATTAAAATATACAACAATAGCAAAAAAAAAAAAAAAAAAAAAAAAAAGGTAACTGTACCTAAGGTGCTTTAGGTCCTTGAAGTGGTAGAAGTACTCCCTTATACTGGATCTTGATAAGTCAATCATGCATTTTGTAATTTCTGAGTTAATCAGCAAATTATAGTTAAAAAAAACTCAACAAGGTAAGAGAAAAACAGATTTAAAGCAAGCAAACAAACAAAAACACTTCAGAAGTCCAAAAGCAAGAAAGAGAGAGAAAAAAGAACATATAACTTGAGGGACAAATAGAAAACAAATAGTGACATGGCATATTAAACCCAAATACATTAGTATCTACAAGTAAGACTAAATTCTACAACTAAAAGAAAAGATTGCCCCAAATGACAGGGAAAAACCATATGCTGCTTACAATAAAAACACTTTAACTACTAGGATATAAAAAGGGTGAAAGTAAAAGGATGGGAAAACATATACCACACAACCATTAACCAAAAGAAAGTTGCTACCATATGTTAACTTGCATCCACGTTAAGAATGAAGAGAACTGTATAAGTGGTAAATAGATGCATAAATGTAAGACTAAATAAGTATGTATTTTCCTCAGTTCTCCTCTTAATTTCTCTAAAAGATGAATATATAAAGCAGTAATTATATTATTGGGTCAAGTGTGTATGTGTGTGTGTGTATGTATGTGTGTATGTGTGTGCATGCATGCACGTATGTGTGCATATGAGTATATTGGGAGGAAATGGAGCTATATTGGTGCAAAGTTTCTCTATTTTTCCATAATTAAATTAGTGTTAATCTGAAATAATAAATTAAGATGCATATTATAGTATCCAGAGAAGGCACTAAGAAAAATAACAGAAAAAATTTAAAAGTCAGAGGAATCAAAGTGGTTTACTACAAAATATTCATATAACACAAAAAAGGTAGTAAAGAAGGAACAGAGGAACAAAAAAGACATGAGACATCTAGAAACTAAATAGCAAAATGACAGACTTAATAGTGGTGATGGCTGTACCTCATTAGTGGATATACTAAAAATCACTGACTTGTACATTTTTAAATGTATTTAATGTCACATGACTTATATCTCAATTTTAAAAATTTTTAAATAGCAGTCAGCCATACTGAGTAATTACATTAAAATGTGAATGGATAAAATGTTAGTCAAACCAAAATCCAACTATATGTTGTCTTCAGATTCAAGGATACAAATAGGTTGAAAGTAAAAGAACGGAAAAAGATACATCATGCAAACAGTAACTATAAGAGAGCTGGAGTGGCTATATTGATAAAAAAACAAAATAGACTTTAAGATAAATATAAATTGAGACAAAGAAAGATATATTATAATGATAAAAAGGTCAATATATACATTCCTTATATATTATATATTCATCTAACAGAGCTCCAAAATACATGAAACTAAAGTCATACAAACCACAATAGAATTAAAAATTAATGTCAATTAAAAACTGGGGGAAAAGCCACAAATACCTGGAAATCAAACACACACTTCTAAGTAACCCATAGATCAAAGAATAAATCATAATGGATGTTAGGCAATGTTTTGAAATGAGTGAAAACAAACAAAACATATAAAAATTTATGAAATGTAGCTAAAGGAATACTTAGAGGGAAACATATAGCTTTAAAAGACTAAATTAGGCTGGGTGCAGTGGCTCACGCCTGTAATCCTAACACTTTGGGGACCCAAGGCCAGTGGAT
>NW_012101429.1:54948-69683 GCF_000951045.1 Mandrillus leucophaeus | reverse complement strand
CAAAACTTCCTCTTTCCAAAGATGCTTTTGTATCAAAACTGCACTTGTACCACCTAAATTTATAAAAATGTTTAAAAAGACACTCTTAAGGGGAATAAAAAGACAAGCTAGAGACTGGAAGAAAATAACTGCAAAGCAAATATCTGGTAAATGACTTGTATCCCGAATATATTTTTAAAGACTCTCGAGGCTTGGGCTGGGCAAGGTGGCTCACGCCTGTAATCCCAGCACTTTGGGAGGCTGAGGCAGGCGGATCACTTAAGGCTAGGAGTTTGAGACCATCCAGGACAACATGGTGAAAAACCATCTCTACTAAAAATACAAAAAATTAGCCGGGCGTGGTGGTGCGCACCTGTAGTCACAGCTACTCAGGAGGCTGAGGCAGGAGAATCACTGGAGCCCAGAAGGCAGAGGTTGCAGTGACCTGAGATCGTGCCACTGCACTCCAGCCTGGGCAACAGAGCAAGACTGTCTCAAAAAACAAAACAAAAAAACAAAAACAAAACAAAAAAAAGACACTCAAGGCTCAATAGTAAAAAACCCAAACAACCCAATTAAAAAATAGGCAAAAGATTTAAGCAGGTTATTCACCAAAGAAGACATGTAAGTGGCAAATAAGGACATAAAAAGATACTCAACATTATTAGGGAAATGCAAATTAAAGCTACAAGATACTACTACATACCTATTATAATGGCTAAAATTTAACAAACTAACAGTATCAAGTGTTGGTGAGGATGTGAGGAACTAGAACTCTCATACACTACTAATTGGCAAGTATATGGTACAACCAATTGAAAAACAGTTTGACATTTTCTTAAAAAGTTAATCATATACCTACCATGACATCCAGTCATTTTACTTCTAGGAAATTTATCAAAGAAAATAGAAAGCATACATCTATACAAGGATTTACACGAATGATTTATTTGTAGTAGCCAAAAATTAGAAACAACCCAACTGCCCCTCAACAGGTGGACACTGTAATACATTCATACAATGGCATATTACTCAGCCACAAAAAGGACTCAACTATTGATACACACAACAACCAGAGTCACTCTAAAAATTTATGAAGGAAAGATGCCAACCCAAAAGCATAGCACATATTGTATAGTTTCTTTTATATAAGAAATACAAACTATAGTGACAAAAAATTAAACAGAACAAGGGATAATGGGGAAAAAAGTGGGATTACAGAAAAGGCAGGAGGAAACCTTTGGGATGAGTATATTCACTATATTGATTGTAGTAATTGTTTCACAGCTGTATACATGTGTCAAAACATCACAGCATACAGTGTAATTTATTGCATATAAATTATACAATATAGACACACACACATGCCTGACTCGTACAGGTTTTATTTTTATTTATTTTTTGAGGCAGACTCTCACTCTGTCACTATGGCTGGAGTACAGTGGCGTGATCTGGGCTCACTGAAGCCTCCTCCACCCAGGTGCAAGCAATTCTTGTGCCTCAGCCTCCTGAGTAGCTGGGACCACAGGTGTCCACCACCACGCCTGGCTGATTTTTTTGTATTTTTAGTAAAGATGGGATTTTACCATGTTGGCTAGGATGGTCACTCCTGACCTTAGGTGATCTGCCTGACTTAGACTCCCAAGTGCTGGGATTACAGGTGTGAGTCGCCATGCGCAGCCATCTTACAGGTTTTTAAATAGCTCTGAAAATGTTTAATAATGTTAAGTGTGTCATTTTAAAATTAGCAAATTCTGTTGTGTCAGAAGAGAAGTACAGGAGTCCAACACCAGGGCTACTTAAAATATTTCTTATGGTGAGATTCTGATATCTGCAGCAAATCTGGCTACTCCAATGCCAATTGCTTACTATTGCTGCTATGGAAACTAAAATTAATGCCAGGCAGTTGAAATCAAGCAAAGAAAGCAAAACAAATTGTTATGCATAGTGAAAAATAACCTCTTTGAAACACTTTGATATTCACTGAAAAACGTCCCAGAAGTTACATCCCAATTATTTTCCAAAAGGAAAAATATCTTCAACTTTTAGATAAAATAATCTTCACTGCTTACAAAGCTAGAAAAATACCATCTTTGCTCTTACAGCATGTTGTTTCAGTGGTAAAATTTATTTTTTAATTTCAACTTTTATTTTAGATTCAGGGGGTACACGTGCAGGTTTCATGGGTATATTGTGCGATGTTGAGGTTTGGGGTACAAATGATCCCATCACCCAGGTCGTGGGTTTTTCAGCCCTTATCCTCCTTCCTCCCTCTTCTCTCTAGTAGTCCCCATTGTCTATTATCCGTATCTTTATTTCCATATGTACTCAGTGGTCAGCTCCCACTTATAAGTGAGAGCATGTGATATTTGGTTTTCTGTTTATGCACTAATTTACTTAGGATAATGCCCTCCAGCTGCATCCGTGTTGCTGTAAAGGACATGATTTCCTTCTTTTTATGGCTGCATAGTATTCCATGATGTATATGTACTACATTTTCTTTATCCAAGCCATGATTTAATTTAATTCCTGCTTTTGCCATGAATTAAAAATATCCTTTGTCTCTGAGGCATCTTATATATTCTGCAAGCATCTATAAAACAGTAACAGGCTAGCTTGTTAGCTTGCAAGTAGGATAAAATCTCAGACTTTTCACAGTTCTTGGCAGGCATTATCTACTAAGGTTGAAGATACTCGTAACCTGTAACTCAGCAACTCCACTTCTAAATGTATACTCAACAGAAATGTGTGTGATCTGTACTAAGAGACTTATATAAGAATGCTCATAACAGCATTTTTTAAAACTTCATTCTTCATACTTCTAAGGTTTCTTTTTAATCCTACCTGTCAAGGCTAGAATGGTCCATAGTTAGAATTGGAGGTCACAGTATGAACTCATTGTTAACTTAATATAGATACAGATGAATATACACAGAAATATTTTATAGATACAGTCATGTTCTGCATATTGACTGTTCAGTCAACAATGGACTTCATATATGACTAGTGGTGCCACAAGATGACAATACTGTATTTTACTTTTTTTACAGATATGTTTAGATATGCAGGTTGCCTACAGTATTCAGTACATTAACATGTTATACACATTTGCAGCCCAGGAGCAACAGGCTATACCATATAGTCTAGATGTCTAGTAGGCTACCCCATCTAAGTTTGTGTAATTACACTCTATGATGTTCTCACAACGACAAAATCACCTAATGATGCATTTCTCAGAACACATCCCCGTCATTAAGCAATGCATGACTGTATGTGTATATACCCAGATTAGTATACACATATATTTCTTTACTCTGTTGGCTGAAAGGGCCTAAAACAAACGACACCCTAGCACCTGGGTGCTAGCAACAATTATACCTAGCACCAGATTTTGGTTTCTAAATAGCATTCTCCAAAAAAGGAAGCAGGGCTCCTTGGAGAAATGGCTGATTCTAGGACTGGGACAGGAAACATACAAGATGAGTTCAGAGAATTTTACAGTGCCAAAAAGTAAGAAAGTACTTAAAAACAAAAACAGGCTGGGCACGGTGGCTCATGCCTGTAATCCCAGCACTTTGGGAAGCTGAGGTGGGCGGATCATGAGGTCAGGAGATGGAGACCATTCTGGCTAACACGATGAAACCCCGTCTCTACTAAAAAATCAAAAAAATTAGCCAGGCGTGGTGGCAGGCGCCTGTAGTGCCAGCTACTCGGGAGGCTGAGGCAGGAGAATGGTGTGAAAGCAGGAGGTGGAGCGTGCAGTGAGCCGAGATCGCGCCACTGCACTCCAGCCTGGGCAACAGAGGGAGACTCCATCTCAAGAAAAAAAAAAACAAACAAAAAAAACCACACAAACAAAAAACCCCCACACAGATGGCATTGATGGGGTATGTCATAAGAGCAGAGGAACCAACTGAAAGAGCTCCCAATGGCTAAAGCTGTAACAATTTGAGCAAAATAGCATTATAATCCAAAGTATAAAATGAATATCCATGAGTCTACACTGGTATAAATGTTTGAACAAACCAATAAATGGAGAAGAGACAAATCTGTGCAGAATAATTCCAAATAATTTATGTATATATACTCCAACATCAACAACAGGAACACAGAGCTGGGCACAGTGGCACACACCTATAATCCAAGCTACTCAGGAGACTGAAGCAGGAAAACTGCTTAAGGCCAAGAGTTTGAGGCTGCAGTGCATTATGTTTGCACCTGTGAATAACCACTGTATTCCAGCCTGGGCAACACAGCAAGACCCTGTCTCTAAAAATATTAAACAGTGCGGTGGGGGGAGAATATAACTCCCCATTCCTTAGGTGTGGCTGCACATATGACTTCCTTCCAAAGAGTATATACAGTACACAAAGTGGGTGAGTGGGAAGTAGCTTCGCATTAGAGAAGCCTGACAAACACTACTTCAGCCAAGTGGTCAAAGTCTACATCAACAGTAATAAATCATGTTGATAGCATGTACTTTTGATATGATGTAGTCTTCCTTTCAATAACCCATAACCCGGTCCTATCATGAGAAAAACCTCAAACAAATTCCATTAGTAGGGCATCTACAAATTATCAGACCAGTAATTCTCAAAGCCTTCAAGGTCACCAAGATCAAGTAAGTCTGAAGAACTGTCACAGCCAAGAGGAGCCTAAGGAAACATTACAACTAAACGTAATGTGTTATCTTCATTGGGATCCTGGAACACAAGAAAAGCCTAAGGTAAAAACCAAGGTTAAAAACTAAGAGAATCTGAATAAACTACGGACTTCAGCTAACAGTAACATAGCAATACTGGTTCATTAATTGTAACAAATGTACCATACTAATATTTTAATAACACAAGGCAATGGGTGTAAGATGTTAACAATGGGGGAAATTGGATATAGGGTATGTGGGAATACTCTGCAGTATTTTCTCATTTTTTTCTGTAAATCTAAAATGGTTGTAAAAAATGAAGTCTATTTTAAAAGTCCTACTTCAAGGCCCATTAGAATTCTGCCTCCTCCAGAAACCATCCCTGATCTCCTCAAACTGAGACTTCTCCTTATTTAGAATGTGTCTTACACCTTTATTGATCACATAAGCCACATTTTGCCCAATATAGTTGTTTATAAACGTATTTCATTGTCCTTACTAAATCATAAATTTCTTAACGTCAACCAAGTTTATATTATCCATGTTACTACTAATGCAAAAGCAGTTCAAAGCAAAATTGAGAAACCAACTAATCCAAATGAAAGTCAGGTGCGGTGGCTCACACCTGTAATCGTACCTTTACTGATCACTTAAACCATATTTTGCCCAATACAGTTGTTTATAAATGTATTTCATTGTCCTTACTAAATCATAAATGTCTTAATGTCGACCAAGTTTATATTATCCATGTTACTACTAATGCAAAAGCAGTTCAAAGCAAAATTGAGAAACCAACTAACCCAAATGAAAGTCACTTTCAGGATGGGTGTGGTGGCTCACACCCTTATCCCAACACTTTGGGAGGCGGAGGCAGGTGGATCTCTTGAAGCCAGGAATTCGAGACCAGCCTGGCTAACATGGCGAAACCCCATCTCCACTAAAAATACAAAAGTCAGCCAGGTGTGGTGGTGTGCACCTGTAATCCCAGCAACTCGGGAGGCTGAGGCAGGAGAATCACTTGAACCCAGGAGGTGGAGGTTGCAGTGACCTGAGATTCCATCACTGCACTCCAGCCTGGGTGATAGAGCGAGACTCTGTCTAAAAAAAAAAAGAAAAGAAAAGAAAGCGAGAAAGTCACTTTCAGTGATTGGTAAGTTAATATCTCCCAAGGTGATTTCATTATACTTTTCAACAACTTTAATAATTAGAAAGTTCTTCCTGGTGAGTGGAAACCAGCTGCTCTCTAATTTCCTCATTTATTGCATGAATGAATGAACGACAAGTTAACTAGCTCCATGAGAGCAGGGACACATTCTGATTCTATTTTACCTTACTCAGCACCTGGCACTCAGTAGACACTCAAAGATTTGTGAATAAGTAAATGGTAAGTTGGCTGGGGGAAGGGCTTCAACTTCTATAACTCCCCCCTACACACAATTACTAATACACTCATATAGCTATTAATACATGTATGCAAAGGTTACAAGAACTTTTTGAAGTAGTTACTGGTATATATGTAGATATGTATGCGTCTATCAGTTAGTAATCTATAAATAGTCATTTAAATCTAGTAATATGTAAATATTCATTTAAATCTTCACACCATTATACATAGGTTTTAAAAACAATTTAAACAACTAAAGCTAAGAGAAGTAAAGTAATCACGTGCACAAATAAGTGAGAAAGGAGTTGGGGTCAGTCGTGGCCCAAGTCCCTGTTAAAGGCGAGGAATGAATCAGAAACCTGGGACTGGGGCAGCGCCTCCTCAGTATTTCTGGGGAAAAGCTCCTCGACCAGCAGCCAAGCAGGGACTGTGTGGCTTTGGGCAAATCACGTCACCTCTGGTTGGGCGGCGTCCTCACCTGAAAACAAAAAGCTTCTAAACTGGAGCTGAAGGCTGAGCTCGCAGGGACAGAGGGGAGCGGCAGGCGCGGGGCGGGGGTCCGGGAGGCCCGAGGGTGGAGGAGGGACGATCACTAATGGGCACCTGGGGGACGACAGAATCTGGACAACAAGCCCCCGTGACACGAGTTTACCTATGTAACACACCTGCACACGGACTCCTAAACCTAAAATAAAAGTTAAACTAAAAATAAAAACAAAAAGCTTGGACCCAATGGCCTCTTAAACCTTTGCCAGTTCCAAGGCCCTGGTATTCTGGGCTTTTGTTGTTACTGTTTTGTTTTTTCCAAGCTCTAGAGTGTTTGTAAATTTAAGTTTCACAATGCCCTACCATCTCCAGCAAGTCACTTTCCCTACTCAGTCTCCTCACGGGTCCAGTGAGGGGCTGTCCGACAAGGATCTTCAAGGTCTCTACCATTGTTTACTTTTCGGAGTGACCAACAAAGCCTAAAGCAAATAAAATTCACTCGCAGGTGGGTGACAGGGCTTCTGACAGGGAAAACCCCGAGGGACCCCTTTCCACACCGGATTTTCCAGGAGAAAATAGGGTGGGCAGGATCTCCTCCCCTCGTCTGCCAAAGCCCTGAGGTAAAGCTCTGAGCTCGGCAAGTCAGAGCGCACTATGCCGGAGAAGAACAAAGAAAAACATGAAGAGACAGGTCTGCTGAGGCCTCATCCCCCAGCGCTGCAAACCCACCTGCTCACCAGGCCCTCAGAGACTGCTCAGGGTTTACCAAACTTCCAGAACGTTCTGCGAGCAGAAAGACGCACCGCCGGCGGGGCGGGGCACCCAGGGTGCCTGGGGCAGGGTTCAGCAGCCGCTGGGCTTCTGCGCAACCGCAGACCCCGCAAACCTTTCCCGCGCTTCTGGCTCCTGCTTCTGGTTTGCAGGAAGCCGGAAGTGGTTAAGTAAAAACAAGATTTGTAGGCCGGGTGCGGTGGCTCACGCCTGTAATTCCAGCACTTTGGGAGGCCGAGGCGGGCGGATCACGAGGTCAGAAGTTCGAGACCAGCCTGACCAACATGGTGAAACCCCATCTCTACTGAAAATGCAAAAATCAGCTGGGCATGGAGGCGCGTGCCTGTAATCCCAGCTACGCGGGAGACTGGGGCAGGAGAATCGGTTGAACCCGGGAGGCGGAGGTTGCAGTGAGCCGAGATCGCGCCACTACACTCCAGCCTAGGCAACAGGGCAAGACTCCTTCTCAAAAAAAAAAAAAAAAAAAGGGAGAAAAAAGAAAATACAAGATTTGTTTGCGTGGTGACTCAATTGTACGGAACTGATTTTCACAGATTTCTAAAATTCAGGCTCAATTCTTGGATTACTATCATTTGCAATATAAAATCAAAGTGGCCTTCAGTTTATCCAAATTATGAGAAAAGTAGATTTTCATGAGCGGCTATCAAAAGGACATACAGGAGACCCGTGTGTTTGCTTTTTAGGAACCCATTATGTTCAGACCTAATTGAAGCTCAGCAATTTATTAAGTGTCACAATCATAAAAATGTAAAAAGGCAAAGAAAGACCACTACTTGCCTTGAGCCTAATGGTTAGGATACAAAACGATGTGCCTTACTTTGTAAAACAGGTATTCCTGGAAAAAGGTGCTCCAGGAAAAATCCTTTGGAGTACACTTGTGATATGCTGTTAATTTTTCCTTGTGATAACAATTTCGTATGTCTGGCATTTTGTATAAGTGATATTAAAATTAGGTGCACTCTTGCTGCCTCTTTTGGACAGTGTGTTAAGGCAGGACAGGACACATCAGAAGAGGCAAGACTCAGCTGCGGCCACCATCTGGGTTTGGGAACCCCAGGAGTTGACTCAGCGCCGATTTGGGCAGGGGAGGTTTGGTGTTGCCATAGGACCCTCTCTGGAAGGTCCTCATATCTAAGGGAAGTCTAACAGCAAAGGGGTATGGGAGACAGAAAAGATTAAGTAGCACAGGGTTTCAAAGGGTAGAGTACAAGAGGGGGTTCCCTCTCCACCTGTGATGGAACCAGGAGACTTAACTGGGTTGACAGCAGATATGCCAGTCCTGGCAGTAAAACCGGCAAGTGCAAAGGAGGGTCTGTTCTGGGTTGGGTACTGAAGTCCTGGGCAACTCACTGGAGGAAGAGAAAAACTAACTTTCTTGAGATCTTACTTTGTACCAGGCAGTTTACATGCTTACATATATGATTTTTGTTTTTGCTTTTTTACACAAGGTCTCACTCTGTTGCCCAAGCTTGAGTACAGTGGTGCAATCACAGCTTACTGCAGCCTCGAACTCCTGAGCTCAAGCAATCCTTCTGCCTCAGCCTCCCAGAGTGCTGGGATTAGATAGATATGAGCCACTGTGCCTGGCTCATGATTTTATTAATTTTCTTTACAAATGCTATAAGGCATATGTTTTTCTCATTTTAAAGATAAGGAAACTGAGACTCAGAAATATTAAGTTACTTGGCTAGGGTAACATAGCTTGTGAGAAAAGAGCTGGGATTCAAGCCTGAATTACCAGATATTTAGGCCACATTGTACCTCTATAGCTCCTCCTCCACACATGGTCCCCTTTATAAGATCTGGGGCAACCATTTAGGATATATGAGTGGCAGAAATGACTTAACAAAAAGCCACAGATTATGGAGACAGCATTGATTATTTGTTCTTCCTTAATTTATCCTTCCTTCCTTCAGTCATTCACAAATATTTGGTAGTGTAGCAGAAAGAGCCTACACTCTGTAGTCAAGCAGCCTGGCTTCATCTCCTGCCTCCACCACTTACCTATGTGGATGCAAACAAGTGACAATGTCTGTTTTCTTATCCTAAGGGTAATTGCCAGCTCATAAGCTGATATATGTAAGCCTTTTAGAACAATGCTTAGGATATAATAAGAACCCAATATGTTTACCTGCTATTATTATTGAAATGAGCTCTTAATATTACCTGGCAATTGAACTGTATCTGCCCAGTCCATTCATTCCTCCATACTGCTAAACCACTGTTTAATACCTTCTGCTGTGATTTGTGTCCCTCCAAAATCTGTATGTTGAAACTTAACCCTTAGTGTGACAGTATTCAGAAGTGGAGCCTTTGGGGGGTGATTAAGTCTTGAGGGCTCCATCCTCATGAATGGGATTAGTGCCCTTAATAAAAGAACCCTAAGGAAGCTTGTTCCTTCATTCTGCCATGTGAGGACACAACTAGAAGGCACCATTTTTGAGGAATGGGCCCTCACTAGATGCTCCTTGATCTTGAACTTCCCTGTCTCCAAAGCTGTGAGCAACACATTTCTATTGTTTTTGTTTGTTTGTTTGAGATGGAGTCTTGCTGTGTCACCCAGGCTGCAGTGCAATAGCAGGATCTCAGCTCACTGCAACCTCTGCCTCCCGGGTTTGAGTGATTCTTCTGCCTCAGCCTCCCTCAACCTCCTGAGTAACTGGGACTACAGGTGTGTGCCACCACACCCGGCTAATTTTTGTATTTTTAGTAGAGATGGGGTTTCACCATGTTGGCCAGGCTGGTCTCAAACTCCTGACCTCGTGATCCGCCCATCTCAGCCTCCCAAAATGCTGGGATTATAGGCATGAGCCACTGTACCTGCCCTCTATTGTTTATAAATTACCTGGTCTAAGGTATTTTATCGTGGCCATAATGGACTAAGACAATTCCTCCTTTCTTCAAATCTGTAGAACTATTCCTCATCTTCACTTTCAGCCGAAGTGAAATACTTACTGCTAATATTTCATAAATATTTATGATTTAATTTTAATAGTATTTAATATTAAATACTATTTAAATGGGATAAATAAAAGCTTCCAGAAGTGAAGTTCTACAGATGTCCACCTACCAATCTACCAACATCTATATGCACCGATTCTTCTTTCCTTCCAACTATAGTAGGTGAATTGTTTATAATCCTATGTAAGACCAACCCTCAAATGGACAACAGAGCCCATCTCTTCTTGCTTACCCAAGAACATAGCTCCACTGGCCAGGCGCGGTGGCTCACACCTGTAATCCCAGCACTTTGGGAGGCTGAGGCAGGCGAATCACAAGATCAGGAGATCAAGATCAGCCTGACCAACATGGCGAAACCTCGTCTCTACTAAAAATACAAAAAATTAGCTAGGCGTGGTGGTGCACACCTGTAGTCCCAGCTACTCAGGAGGCTGAGGCAGGAGAATTGCTTGAACCTGGGAGGCAGAGGTTGCAGTGAGCCAAGATCATGCCACTGCACTCCAGCCTAGGTGACAGAGCAAAACTGTCTCAAAAAAAAAAAAAAAAGTGTGTGTGTGTATATATATATATATATGTGTGTGTGTGTGTGTGTGTGTGTGTATCCACCAATTCTTTCCTGACTCTTACAATCTTCAGGTTTCTCCTCTCTATTGTATATTCTCAATAGCAAATAAATACGCCATTATTTATCTCATCTTAAAATATCTTGATCTCCTCTCCCACTCCAGCTAACAACCCATTTCTCTGCTCTCTTTACAGAAAAACTCAAAAGGATTGTCTATAATTTCTGTTGCTAATGCCCTTTTTTCCCATTCTTTATCAAATGTATTCCGATCAAACTTTTCATTTCCACCATACCACAGAAATTGCCCATGTCAAAGTCATTGGTAAATCCAGCAAACAGTTGTCAATACTAATTTTACTTGGCCAATCAGCAGTACTTGTTACAGTTGATCATTTCCTCCTCCTGGAAAAACTTTCTCTCCTTGGCTTCCCCGTACCACGCTCTCATGGTTTCCCTCCAACCTCACTGGTCATTTATCAGCATGCTTATTGGTTCTTTCTCAAAACCCAACCTTTTAATCTTGCTTGGAGTGCCACAAGTTCAGTCCTTGGGCCTCTTTTCTTCTCTGGGTGTATTTGTTACTTTGGTGTCCTCCTTAACTCATAGTGTTAGATATCATCCATGTGCTGACAAATTCCAAATATCTATCTACAGCCCTGGCCTTTCCCCTGAACTCCAAACTGGTATAACCAATTGCCGTTTAATATTTCCAGTAATAGACATCTCAAATTTCACATGTCCAAAACTGAACTTCTGATTTCCCCTCCCAATGCTGCACCATCCATAGTCTTCCCTAACTCAATTAAAGATTACACACATTTTATGTAAATAGTTTGACTCTCTTACATACCCTTCTCATCCATCAGGAAGTCTTGTTGCCTCTACTTTCAAAATATATCCAGAGTCTGACCACCTTTCTGGCTTGAGCCACCATCAACTTTCACCTGGATTATTGCAATAGACTCCTAACATGTTTCCCTGTTTTCACCTTGCCCCTAAAGTCCTTTTTCAGCATAGCAACCAAGGTAATCCTTTGAAACAGAAGTCAGATTGTGTCTTTCCTTTGCTTAAAACTATATAATTGCTCTCAAAGAGATAATAAAAAAAACAGGCTGGGCGCAGTGGCTCACACTTATAATCCCAGCACTTTGGGAGCCCAAGGTGGGGGGATCACCTGAGGTCTGGAGTTCAAGACCAGTCTGACCAACATGGAGAAACCCCATCTCTACTAACAATACAAAATTAGTCGGGCATGGTGGTGGATGCCTGTAATCCCAGCTACTCAGGAGGCTGAGGCAGGAGAATTGCTTGAACCCAGGAGGCGGAGGTTGCGGTGAGCCGAGATCACACCATTGCACTCCAGCCTGGGCAATAAGAGTGACACTACGTCTCAAAACAAAACAAACAAACAAACACCATCTAATGGCTCTCAAACCTCTCAGAATTAAAGCTAAAATCCTTATGATAGCCAGCATGGTCCAATTCTCCCATGTATTGGTCCATTCTCACATTTCTGTGAAGCAATACCTGAGACAGGAGAACTTATAAAGGAAAAAGGTTTAATTGACTCACAGTTCCACATGGCTTGGGAGGACTCAGGAAACTTAAAATCATGGCAGAAGGCAAAAGAGAAGCAGACACCTCCCCAACGGGGGGATAGGAAGGAGTGAGTGCCGAGTGAAGGGCAAAAACCCCTTATAAAACCATCAGATCTCGTGAGCATTCATTCACCATCACGAGAACAGCATGGCAGAAACCACCCCCATGATTCAACTATCTCCACCTGTTCTGTCCTCGACATGTGGGAATTATGGGAATTACAATTCAAGATGAGATTTGCGTGGGGACACAGCCAAACCATATCATCCCATTACCCATCTGGCCTCATCTACTACTATCTCTCCCACTTGCATCCTCTGTTTCAGGCCCATTAGCCCCCTCCTTGCTTCTTTTACCTGATAGGCATGCACCTGCCTCAGGGTGCATGCTTTTATGTCTGACATACTGACTTTTTGCACCAGCTTTTATGTCTGACATACTCTCTCTCCCCAATATCTTCATAGCTATCTCTCCTCCTTCAAATCTTAGCTCAACTATCATCTTTCAAAATAAAGCCTAACCTGACTTTCTAATTTAAAATTGGAACCACTCCTAATGCCAGGCACAGTGGCTCATGCCTGTAATCCCAGCACTTTAGGAGGCTGAGGTGAGTGGATCACTTGAGGCCAGGAGTTCAAGACCAGCCTGGCCAACATGGTGAAACCCCATCTCTACTAACATACAAAAATTAGTTGGCCGTGATGGTGCACACCTGTAATCCCAGCTACTCAGCAGGCTGAGGCAGGAGAATCGATTGAACCTGGGAGGCAAAGTTTGCAGTGAGCGGAGATCACACCACTGCATTCCAGCATGGGCAACAGAGTGAGACTCTGTCTCAAAAATAAATAAGTAAATAAAATGAAATAATAAATAAAATTTAAAAACAAAATTGGAATCACTCCTGATCCCTCTTAGTCTCCTCTATGCTTTTTGTTTTTGAGACAGGGTCTTACTCTGTCACCCAGGCTGGAGTGCAGTGGTGTCCTTGAGCTACCCATCCTCAGATGATCCTCCTACCTTAGTCTTCTGAGTAGCTGAGACTACAGGTGCACGCCACCATGCCCAACTGATTTTTGTATCTTTTGTAGAGACAAGGTTTCACAATGTAGCCCAGGCTCTTCCATCCTTTTTTCATAGCACTTCTCACCTTCTAATGTACTATCTAATTTACATATTTATTATTTCTATTGTTCATGGCCTTTCTCTTCTCACTACCAATGTGAAGTCCGCAAGAGCAGAGATTTTTGTCTGTTTGGTTCACTGATGAATCTTTAGCACCTATTACAGAACGGTGTCTAGTACCTATTAAGCACTAATAAATACAGACAAACATTGAAGTGTCGTTCATCCTCATCTATAAAGCCCCTTCTGGCTTATGTCTTAGTGATAACATAATCAGACTTCATTGAATGTTATCAGCCATAAGATACATTGTACCAATGGGGGCTTCTATTTTGATTAAAATTCTTAGCCTTATTACTTTTAGGCTTGAACTAATTTATTTCAAGCTTTGGTTTTCTGGGTCCAAGCTAATTAGTTTGTCTGAGAAGTATTTGCTAGAAATAGAAGTTTAGCAGCTAAGTTTGCTAACAAGTTTTCATTCAGGAGCTCATGTATTACTACTAATCATTTGTTACTAGAACAAATAAGGCTGTTTGAGTTGTACTTTCAAAGGTGCCTACGCGATTCAAGTCCAAATATACTGAAATTGAATACACAAATATATTTGGCAACTCTACAACAGCGCAACTCCCTGATTCACTACTCCCTAGAATTTCTGCACAGGAATATGTTCAATTTACATTCCTGCTTAGAGTCAGAACATTCCTAATTCAACAGCTGCAAGAAAGTTATAATGAAAAATTAACTCCATAAATTATTGATTCTTGGATTGAAAATGTATACCTCAACTTGAAAGCGTAGAATCAATAAAAAATATATATTTCATAAACCTTGCAATGCCATATTTCCACATTAGTTGCAAAATGACAAGCTGTTAAGAGACCGTGCAAAGAATAGCTTAGTTTTCTGTGTGAGATGCCTCAGTTTCACAAGCAGCAGTAAGCTCTCTAATCTTCCTAGTCTGAATGCATGTATCTATGATAATGAATGAACTTCAGTATTTTTCCCTTTTAGTCAATAGCAAACATTAACAAGAATTTTCTTTTGAGACTCCACTACCTCTTTTTTCATTTTCTGTTTCATCTTTGATGTTTTTGACCTTGACGTTGTAACCTGTCTCACACACACACACACACACACACACACACACACACACAGAGAGAGAGAGAGAGTATTTTTCCCTTTTAGTCAATAGCAAACATTAA
>NW_012101429.1:0-53818 GCF_000951045.1 Mandrillus leucophaeus | reverse complement strand
CACTGCACTCCAGCCTGGGTGACAGCGAGACTCCGTCTCAAAAAAAAAAAAAAAAAACTGGTTTTTTGGCTTCAAAATCTTTTACTATTTTCAAATAGGTTCAAATATGTATGTATATGGCTCGGATAATCAAAGCAAAACATGTTTAGTTTTCTAGATTGCACTTTCTCACGTCACTGGTTCCATTCACCCTCTTTGACTAAATCCCCCCCGCCCCTCCCCTCCCCCACCCCGGGGTCTTAGCTGACTCTCATGATAATACCTTGTGCTTCAGCTGCTGTTGGTGTAATGTGACTACTGGGCATAGCTATGATTCAGTGGTGAATTCCTGAAAGTTTAGACATTTTGACAGATTCTTGGTTTTAGCAAGAGGAACTGCCAACAGTCCTCCGTCATACTGTAAAAACAACTAAGATGAAAACTCAATGCACCAAAAAACAACTAAATCTAAGAATAAAAATTCCTAAATTTAAAGCTTATTGAGCTACATAAAGAAAGGCCTACCTAGGCTTCTCTTCAAAGCTAGTCAGGTTTTATCATATGAATCAGACACTGTCTGAAAAAGGATAGAGGTACATAATTACCTATTTGCCACCTGCCTCAGATCGGGGTTCTACACCAGCTAGGAACTTCGTCGTTTTCACTTTACCTGGTAGGCACTGCGGTTTTGAGACAGCCAGAGATGGATGAATCACCTCTTCTTCTCTTCCTCCCTCTACCTCCATGAAACCTCTCCTGTTGTTCTACATCCATAGAGAGAAGAACTCAGAGGAAACAGCTGAGCAGGAAGTAAAGAGCAGATGACATGTTGAGAAATGTAGTGCCCCAATATACAGCACCACAGTTAGGGGCAGAGAGAGGATGAACCTAACAACAGTGCAAGATGGGAACTGTAGTTTTTTGTGTGTTCTATCATTTTAGAGTTACAAATGATCAGACAATGGGGTGGGAAAAGCCAGTAGAGGGAAACCACAATAGGTGAATGCCTAGTAGATGTGGAAATTGAAATGAGAACTGGCATAGATACAAGTGGATAAGTAGCAGGACCAAGAGAGATATACACATTTTATCTGTTGATAAACACTAAGTTTGAAGACTCTTATTTATGTAAAGATAAGTAAAGAACAACAATGACAAAAAAGCCAACATAGAGCCTGTGAAAAAAATATCTCAGAACAAGGGAAAGGAAATAACCACATAAAGAACCAAAGGAAAAGCATAAAAATGATCTACTGCAAGACCAAAAAAAAAAAAAAAAAAAAAAATCCTGAAGAGACTACTTGCATCTGCAATAGAGCTCAAAAAGCTATGCATGTTCTACAAACATGCATCTATAAAGTGGAAGAAGAAAGAGGTTGGAATGGAAAGCCAATACAATGTTATGAACGAAATAAGGAAGGACTGAAATAATACAAGAACACAACTATAGAATTAAAATCTATAATGGCAATAAAGACTTGATTCTAGGAGAATATTGAATCAGTAATGAGGACTATTTGAGCACTCCAGAATGGTGAGAGAAAGATCAGAGGTATGTGGTCGAGATAAAGGTAAAAAAAGAGAAAAAGGTAATTGGTGTTCATGAAGAAGAGACCAAAACAAATGGAAAAAAAAATCAAATATGTGATGGGAAGAACAGTTTCTTGATGAGCAACAAAAAAAAAAAAAAAAAAAAAAAAATTGGCCCATAGATGGAAGTAGAAAGGAATAACCATTTTTCCTGCAAAATAAATGATGAAGACCTACATCTAGATGTGGCCTGACAATGTTTTTAAATTACAAGGCTATGGAAGATGACTTACAAACATCCAAGAAGGAAATAAAATATGTTACCTAGAAAGAACAAAAACATCATGTCAGTCTTGGACCTCTTTGCTGCCACATTAAATTACAGGAGATAATTATTCAAAGCTATTTTTTCAGTAACTAACAGAAAGAAAGAACTGGCAGTGAGCACTAAAACAAGTTAATCAAAGACATAAATCTAAAGTATAAATATGGCTACAAAGCCAAGTTCAAGTATACTGCATTTATTTATGCATCTCTTCATATCCTGTTGATCCCTCATCCCCCTGGTCTAAGCACTTGGTCTGCTTCCCAGCCTAAGTAGCCCTATCAAAGGCTCATGCCATTACTGCAATAATAATTCCTGCCTCAATTGCTATTTTACCTCCTGACACCACCAGCAGGCTCAGCCTTTCCAGGTGGGTGTTAAAGCATGAGCCTTTGGCATGGCCTCCATCATACATGCTACAGTGGGAAATACCATGGTCCAGTAGGATCTATGGAGGCCCTAGATTCTCCAGCAGCTGCCATAAAGTGGCCCATGCCACACTCTGGAAATGTGGGAAAGTTAACTTCTGTGGGACAAAATTTTGAATAATGAGAAAATGGACATAAGGAAGAGTGAACAGATAAATTTTTTACCGTTCCCCTTTCTGAGAGACTGTTCTGAGATTCAAAGGTTCCATTGGCATCTCCAGAGATATCCTGTGTGACCAAGCAACCAGCTATTTATAGTGGAGCTGAGGGCAACGAACCTTGTATTTGCTTCCCTCCTTCTCCATTTTATGTTACTTTCCCCTCATTGTTGCTTCCCTGGGTGTGAACCCTCCAATAAAGCATTACTTCCACAAACTTGGCCGTGGGCTCTGTTTTCTGGGGAACCAGGCTAAAACAAAAGTCAAAATGACTCACAAAAGAGAACATACATACAAACAAAAATGGAAACACAACATACCAAAATTTATAGGACATCAGCAAAAGCAGTTGTACAACGGAAGTTTATAGCAATAAACACATAAAAAACAGTAAGATCTCAAATAACCTAACATTAACATCTCAAGGAAGAGCAAACTAAACCCAAAGTTAGTAGAAGGAAGGAAATAATAAAGATCAGAGCAGAAATAAATGTAATACAAACCAATAAAACAACTGGAAACAGCAATGAGGCCAAGTTCGGTAGCTCATGCCTGTAATCCCAGCATTTTGGGAGGCTGAGGCAGCTGGATCACTTGAGGTCAGGAGCTCGAGACCAGCCTGGCCAATATGGTGAAATCCCGTCTCTACTAAAAATACAAAAATTAGCCAGGTATGGTGGTGGGTGCCTGTAATCCTAGTTACTTGGGAGGCTGAGGCACAAGAATTACTTGAACCCAGGCAGAGGCAGAAGTTGCAGTGAGCCCAGATTGCACTACTGCACTCCACCCTGGGTGACTGAGTGAGACTCTGCCCCCAAAAAAAGAAAGAAAAAAAAGAAAAGCGCAATGAAATTAAGAGTTGGTTTTTTGAAAATATAAACAAAATTGACAAACCTTTAGCTAGACTTAAAAAAAAAGGAGAGAAGACTCAAATTAATAAAGTCAGAAGTGGGCCAGGTGTAGTGGCTCACTCATGTAATTCCAGCATTTTGGGAGTCCAAGGCAGGAGAATTACTTCATACCAGGAGTTTGAGACTAGCCTGGACAATATAGTAAGATCCTGTCTCTACAAAAAATAAATAAATGAATAAAATTAACCCAGCATAGTGGCATGCATCTGTATTCCCAGATACTGGGGAGGCTGAGGCAGGAGGATCACTTGAACCCAAGGGTTCAAGGCTACAGTGAGCTATGATCATGTCACTGCACTCCAACCTAAGTGACAGGGTGAGATCCTATCTCAGAAAAGAAAGGAATCAGAAGTGAAAGAGAAAGCATTACAATTGATACTATAGAAATATAAAACATCATAAAAGACTACTATGAACAACTATACACCAATACATTGGATAACCTTGAAGAAATGGATGAATTTCTAGACACATACAAGCTACCAAAGCTAAATCATGAAGAAATAGAAAATTTGAACAGACCAATGATGAACAGGAAGATTAGACTGGTAATAAAAAGTCTCTCATCAAAGGAACTGATGGCTTCACTACTGAATTATAGCAAACAAAGAATTAATACCAATCCTCAAATTCATCCAAAAAACTGAAGAGGAGGGAATACCTCTAAACTCATTTTATGAGGCCAGCATTACTTTGACACCAAAGCCAGACAAGGACACTACAAAGAAAGACAATTATAGGCCAATGTCCCTGATGAATATAGATGCAAAAGTCCTCAACAAAATATTAGTAAACTGAATTCAACCGTATCATTTACCATGACCAAGTGAGATTTATCTCTGGGATGCAAGGATAATTCAACATACACAAATCAGGAAATGTAATACACCACATTAAAAGAATGAAGAACAAAAGCCTTATGATCATCTTTAAAGATCCAGTAAAAGCATTTGACAAAATTCAACATCCTTTCCCAATTAAAAAAAAAAAAAACTCAACAAACTTAAAATAGAAGTAAATTACTTCAACATAATAAAGGCTGTATATCAGAAACCCACAGCTAGCATTATGCTCAATGGTGGAAAACTGAAAGCTTTTCCTTTAATTTAAGATCAGGAACAAGACAAGAATCCCCACTCTCACCACTTCTATTCAAAATAGGACTGAAAGCTCTAGCCAGAGCAATTAGCCAAGAAAAAGAAATAAATCTATCCAAATGTCTTTTTGTCTCTATTTATAGATGACCTGACCTTATTATATAGAAAACCCGAAAAATGCTACCAAAAAACTGTTAGAACTAATAAATGAATTCAGTAAAGTTATAGTAACAAAAATAACATAAAAAATCAGTAGCATTTCTATACACTAACAACAGAATGTCCAAAAAGAAGTCAAGAACATAATCTCATTTACAATAGTATCAACAATACTTAAGAATAAATTTAACCAATGAGGTAAAAGATAAGTACACTGACAACTATAAAATATTGGTGAAATAAATTAAAGACATATGTAAACAGAAAGACATTCTGTGTTTATAAACTGGAATAATTAATATTGTTAAAATGTCCATACCACTCAAAGCAATCAACAGATTCAATATAATCCCTATCAAAATTCCAATGATATTTTTCACAGAAATAGAAACAAAATTCTAAAATTTGTGTGGAACCTCAAAAGACCCTGAATAGCCAACGCAATCTTGAGCAAAAGGAACAGGCTAGAAGCATCATGCTACCTGATCTCAAAAATATACTACAAAGCTATGGTAACCAAAACAGCATGGTATCAACAAAAAAATGACACAAAGACCAGTGGAACGAAATGGCACAGAATAAATACATTTATGGTCAACTGATCTTTGACAAAGGTGCCAAGAACACACAATGGAGAAAAGGCAGTCTCTTCAATAAATGGTACCAGGAAAATGATATCCATATGCAGAGGAATGAAATTAGACCCTTATCTCAAGTACAAAAATCAAGTCAAAATGGATTAAGGACTATAACATGAGACTGAAACTGTAAAACTCCTAGAAGAAAATATAGGGAAAAAGCTTCTTGACATTGATCTGGGTGATGATTTTATGGCCTTAGTCCCACAAACACAGGCAACAAAAGCATAAATAGACAAATGGGATTTTATCAAAGTAAAAAGCTTCTGCACAGCAAAAGAAACAGTCAACACAGCAATGAGACACATATGGAATTGGGGAAAATATTTGTTAACCATACGTCAGATAAGGGGTTAATAGTCAAGATCTATAAGGAGCATAACTCAATAGCAAGAAAACAAATAATTTGATTGAAAAATGGCAAAGATCCTGAAGAGACATTTCTGAAAAGAAGACATACAAATGGTTAACAGGTATATGAAAAGGTGCTCAACATCACTAATTACCAGTGGAATGCTAATCAAAACCACAATGAGCTGTCACCTTATACCTGTTAGAATGTCTTTTAAAAATTTGTTTAATCATATATATGTATTATCTAAAAAACATTTCCACAGATCAAATTTCATTGAACTAGTGTAAAGATATCTTAGACATTTTCTGTAAACAGTATTTCACAAACATATTCACAATTATATTGTGCAATGGGACCTATGTGTGCAGCAGGGAAAGGAATGCAGTAAGCAATTGTCATAAAGAAAATTGGAGTCTTTCCCAACCCAAAAGTAAGGAGTTTCAAAAGCAGTAATTCAGGGTGTACTAAAGAGTCTGACTCCATTTTTTGATGTTTGACTGCTAACACCTTACATACCTCATCACTCCCTCTTCCTATTCTGCCCATCTGAGAAAGCTGATAATAAAGCCTGAGTGTTTTCTTCCTTGGTACCAGCTGGAAGTTTAAACCTTGTCTAAGTACCCTCACTCCAGCCCCACCCAGTAACCACCATAATATCCTAAGCCAGTTACCTTTCCCTACTCTACAATAAGCATTCTCAAAACACTCCAGTGTATGACATCGTCATTCTTAACATCCAAACCGAACTTTAAGTGGAGTTCAACTCCAGTTCCAGTGGAGTGGTTGTAAGTACAAATTAACAAAAATGCTTTGGGTGAATATATAAAGTTTCTAGTTACCTACCACAACAAACAAACAAAATATTGTATGTGTTCATTCTTAAGAGGAAATTCATCAACATTGATGTTTTCAAATTATTTCACAGAGCTCTACAAGCATAAAGAAGAGACAGTTATTTTTTTATTTGCAAATTTTCTTTCATTTCATAGTCTTTTTCATATTCCTAATATATTTGTATTTTAACTTTTTGTAAATCAAGGTGCATGCCATGGGTCTCATATAGCGCAAAAGAAAAAGGCATGTGGAAATACAATATGGTGCCTATTCATCAACTGTGATACATGTTTTAGGGTATCAGTCTGAAAATCCACTTCTATGGGATTTTCATTATACCTACGTAAGTATCTTAGGGCAGAGTGCAGAGAGAATAACTCCAGTGCAAAGCACGATTATGTGTTCCCAAAATTGTATGTTGTTTGATTCTACAATAAAAAAATTGTTATAGTAAATAGATCCTTCAATCTTAAGAGCCTAATAGTGCTTTGTTAGTGTCTATTATGAAGTATCCTACTGGGGTGAGATAAAACCTTGTTGGTAAAAGGAATGGAATTCATTCATAGTTATCGAAAAATATTCAATTTTATTAATTAAAACATGAGAACTGTGATACATTCTGAATAAAACAGAAGCAAAATTTAACACCAGCAGTTAAATTTGATTCCTATTCAAGACATGCCGTTCTGGTTCTTTTGATTAAAATCTCCTTTTTGATACCTGTTCTGTACTCAATTTCAAGAATTTTTTTTTTTTTTTTGGTCAATCTTTGCTATACAACAGCTATCACCATTGAATGGAGAGGGTAGCCACCATTTCCCCCACATTATTTCTACCATAATCAGTCCATAGTAATGTATTACTCTCCTCCCATAAAAATCCCAGTCTCCTAAGGTCCTGGTCTGCTCTATTTCACAGTTAGTTGGTAAAGCATTCCTTTCCTGTATCCCACAGTGGCCCTCTGTCTGGAGAAGGGTCCCCAGAATGCAATCAGCATGATGACTAACACAGTTTTACATTACTCTCTGCCCCTCACAAATGCGAATTCAGACAATATTTAATTTCAAAAGGCAGTTTCCTTGTTCTTCCCAGAACATGGATTGAAATAAACATTACCTAATGACGTCACCTTTTATCCTATTGATTATTTCCCAGAGATACCGTAAAAGGCCTCTAAGAAAGGCATATCAACAGACTTCAAAGTTCAGATGGAAAGTTATAGATAGTAAAGTAGCCTTTTCAAGAAACCTCAAATAATTGAATAAAACATTTTATAACTTGAAGGTAACTGGCCGTTTTTAGACATCCTTCTGCCTTTGATATATATCATGTCACATGTTTTAACTTATTTTTCACTTGTAAGTATTCTGCAGTGTGTAAAATCTAAGGTTAAGCTTGGAGAACTGGAGACCTAGTTCTGTAGAGTATATTGTGAGAACTGCTTAAAACATTTATCGTATCATTTGCAAGTGTTCTTTCCAATGTGATTTTTTTGTAAATCCTGAGAAGATATCTTTGATTAAAGATTTTTCTGCTTATACTGTATTTGTCTGATTTCCCTCCACTATAAACCCTCTCACGACACCAAAATCATGAATGTTTGACCCAAAACCTTATACATTCATTACATTTGTGAGGTTTCTCTCCAGTATAAATCCTCTCATGATCCATAGTTTTGATCCATGGGTCAAAACTTTAGCATGTACATTACATTTGTGTGGTTTCACCAAAGACATATATTTTGATGGCTGGTGAGTGAGTTCTGAGACCTGGAAAAAGCCTCTCTCACATATGTTACAGTTATATGATTTCCCTTTAGAATGGTCTTTCTGATGTCAACTAAGGCTTGAACTCTTGATGAAGGGTTTGCCACACTCATTGCATTTGTAAGGTTTCTCTTAAGTATGAATTCTGTGGTGACTAGAAGGCTTGAACACAAACTAAAGGCTTTGTTACACCCATTACATTTGTAAGGTTTTACTTCAATGTGATTTCTCTGAATTGAAAGATGTGAATATATGAAACAATCTCATTATATTCGTAAAGTTTCATTTTGCCCTAATGTGTGCTTTCTGCTCTGGTGTGAGTAATAGAGAATAGATACAATCAGTCCATAGTTTCAGAAATGTGAGTTTTGACACTAGAAGGGATTCTTCGGTGAGGTGAAACTGAGGAGCCATGGTTGATAGACTTCTCAGCTTGATTACAGTCATAGATTTTTCCCTGCAGTTTGAAATAGCTGCAGTTCAAGCAGATGTGACTGAGAGCTTAATCCAAGCTGAATTTTAATAGACTGAGTCCCTCAAATATGAGCAAACAGCCAAGGAATGCCTGTAATTTAAAACAGACTGAAACAAACATATAGAAAAAAGCAAATTGGAGGAAATACAGTGTGCAGAAAGTTTAAAACTTAAAAAAAAAAACCCTCTATCTTCAGATAGATAAGGAAAACATTGCATCCAAGGAACAAGAACAAGATACTCTTAAGAAGGAAAATTTCAAAGAACAAAATCAACAGCTCTTAAAATTTAAAAATACAATAGCAGTAATGAAAATGAGAACTTGAATGGAAGGGCTGAGAGATAAATTTGAGGAAATGTCTCAAGGAGTAAAGTACAAAGACAAAGAGACTAATAGGAGAGAAAAGGTATTAGCAGTCCTATACCTAAATAGCAGGAGTTTCAAAAAGACAGATCAGAGAAAATAGAGGGGGAAGAAATCCTCAAAGGAATATTTAAGAGAATTTTCTAGAACTGAAGGACATGAGTTTCTAGATTAACAAGATCCAGCAAGTGCTTAGCACAATGGATGAAAATATACCTACATTAAGGCACATGATTATACTGCCTTACAACATTAAGGCCAAAGAGAAAATCCTAACATTCTCCAGACGACTTACAAAGAATCAAGTTGTTTCTGATTAAGAATTTTATATATGGTTAAGCTCTTCTGTATATGTATGGGTTAAATAGGTTTTCTGATTTTCTTTTTTTTTTTTAATTTTTATTATTTTTTTTTTTTTAGAGAGAGAGGTCTTACTATATTGCCCAGGCTGGCGTCGAACTCCTGAGCTCAAGCCATCCTCCCGCCTTGGACTCCCAAAGTGCCAGGATTATAGGCATGAGCCAGTGTACTCAGCCTTTTCTGAGTTTCAAGTTCTCAAGAATTGTACCACCCATGCACTCCTCAGAATGCTGTTGCAGGAAGCACTTCAACAAAACAAGATATAAAGCAAAGAGGAAGATGTGAGACAGGACACAGGGAGCTTAATAAGGAGAGAGGTGAAGTAATCTTCATGTTGAAAGTGAAGGGAGATCCAGGAAGACAGCACTGCAGTACTCCTGAAGAATAAACTATTCAGATTGAAACAGGTTCGGAGGCTCCAGGAGAGAGAGTTCCAGTAAGAGAAATTGAAATGCGTACCTGGTATGTTTGAACATACTGGATCATATTTAGATAACTGAGGAAGAGTTTAGGTGTGAATAAATGATGTTTACATAGAAAGCTAAGAAAGCAGGCAAAAAGAACAGTTACTAACTCCAAAGAGAAGAAAGGAAGAAAAAGCAATCATTGTTACTTACTGGCTTAGCAGTTTTCATAACTATAAAAATGTAAATTCTAAATTCCGGAGTAACTAAAATTATGATACAAGTATGCTGGGTCATGGAGGTGAGGAAATGAAAACCAAATTCTCCTCCTCCAAAGTGAGATGACAATATGTAATGCCTAAAACTGAAAAGCATGTTGTGACAGATTCTGTCACAGGGAGTTCATGTTATTTAGAGAAATGGCAACAAAGAAGAAATAGTTGGGAGGCTTGAAAGTGGTTGTTGTAGAAAGTGGGATTTGGGGATGGATGGAGCCAGACAGGGGACTGATTTTTGTCTGCTTTTTCAGTAAGACTTGCAGAGTGATTTGATACTTTTTTAAATTAAATTAAATTAATTTATTTACTTATTTTTTGAGATAGAGTCTCGCTCTGTCACCCAGGCTGGAGTGCAGTGGCGCAGTCTCGGTACACCGCAACCTCTGCCTCCCAGGTTCAAGTGATTCTCGTGTATCAGCCTCCTGAGTAGCTTGGATTACAGGCATGTGCTACCACACCGGCTAATTTTTGTATTTTTGTAAAGACAGGGTTTCACCACATTGTCTAGGCTTGTCTCGAACTCCTGACCTCAAGTGACCCCCTGGCTCGGCCTCCAAAAGTGCTGGGATTATAGGCATAAGCCACTGCACATGGCCTGATTCTTTAAACTATATTTACATATAACTTTGATGAAAATAAAAACTAAAACTAATGGGTCTTTTTTCTAGCTAATTCTTTAGTTTAAACCCATTTTTAGCCAGATGCTGAGACACATGCCTGTAGTCTCAGCTACTTGTGAGGCTGAGGCAGGGTGATGGCTTAAGCCCAGAAGGTGGAGGCTGCAGTGAGCTATGATAGCACCACTACATTCCAGCCTGGGCAACAGAGAGAGACCCTGTCTATAAATAATAACAATAATAAACCCACTTAACTTGCTTGGTGTGCTACAAAATTTAATGTTAATTGTAAAAGTTATCATGTGTCTTTTGAAGACACAATGAGATCCACCCTTTATGTTCCAATGACAATATTTACAATTATAATAAAAGTTGTCAGGAGAAATAACCCCATTGTTTTAAGTAATTTTTATTAAGTTTTTATTATGAGTAATGACTACATGTTTATCGTTAAAAGAAAAACTCTTAGAAAGAGTAGTATAACAAGATTGGCTCCCAAAACCCAGAACTAACTCTTGATAGTAATATATTTGTATATACTTTATCAATTAGGACTAGGTTTGGCTACATGTAAGAGAAAATCCAAATCGATAGTCATTTAAACACACAAAGTTCTGTTCCCTCATGTAATAGCAGTCCAGACATGGGTATCTAGAGTTGCTATAGTAGTAGTTTCATGAGGTATTCAGGGACCTAGCCTCCTCTCAGCTTTCTACTCCACCATCCCTGGGGTCTGGCTGTCACCCTCATGAACACTGACAGAGCTCCAGCTATCATCATGTCTGTGCTCCAGGGAACTTGATAGAGGAAAGATGAGATGTCTTTAAGGAAATTTTAGGAAGTACCACTCTACTTTTCTTTATACATATTAAGAAATTTACGCCAGGGCCAGGCCACAGTGCCTCACGCACTTTGGGAGGCTGAAGCGGGTGCATCACTTGAGGCCAGGAGTTCGAGACCAGCCTGGCCCACATGGTGAAACCCCATGACATAAAGAAGTACAAAATAAAACATGTTCATCTATTTCATTGATAAGAAACAAAATTATAAAACCTAATATTGGATGGAGTGCAGTAAGATTGGCATTGAACTCATATATTATTAATGTAATAAATACATTATAAATTGGTATAAAAATATAACATTTTTTTGTCCCTACTAAAAATACATAAATTAGCCAGGCGGTGTGGTATATACCTGTAATCCCAGCTACTTGGGAGGCTGAGGCAGGAGATCGCTTGAACCCAGGAGGTGGAGATTGCAGTGAGCCAAGATTGCAACACTGTAATCCATCTAGCCAGGGCAACAGAGCAAGACCCTGTCTCAAAAAAAAAAAAAAAAGTAAGAAAGAAAGAAAGTGACTTAGGCCAGGCTCAGTGGCTCATGCCTGTAATCCCTGCACTTTGGGAGGTTGAGGTGGGAAGATCACTTGAGCCCAAGAATTTGAGACCAGCCTGGGCAACGTGGTGAAATCTGGTCTCTACAAAAAAATACAAAAATTAGCCTCATGTGGTGGTACAGGCCTGTAGTCTCAGCTACTCAGGAGGCTGAGGTGGGAGATCACTTGAGCCCAGGGAGGTCAAGGCTGCAGTGAGCCATGATCATGCCATTGCACTCCAGCCTGGGCAACAGAGCTAGTCTCAAAAAAAAAAAAAAAAAAAAAAAAAAGTTTAAGGAATTGGCTCATACGATTGTGAGTGCTGGCAAGTCTAAAGTTTGTAGAGCAGGCCAGCAGGCTGGAAAGTCAGGCAGGAGTTGATGCTTTGGTCTTGAAGTAGGTTTTCTTCATATCCAGGAAACCTCAGTTTTTGCTCTTAAGGCCTTCAACTGATTGGACGAGGCCCACCTATATTCTTGAGGAGAATCTCTTTTACTGAAAGTCAAATGATTGTCTAGGTTTAACACATCTACAAAATACCTTCACAGTAACACCTAGATTAGTGTTTGATTAAATCCTTGGGTACTTTAGCTTAGCCAAGTTGACACGTAAGACTACAACAGCAGTCTTTCTCATAGATTATGCGACACATATACATTGGCATCAGACTTCTTCACTTGATTGTGGGCAGTCCCAATACCATCACATATTCTCATTAAACATAATATTTATCAAAGTAGCTTAATATCCCAACATATCAAAATAAAGTAATATTTAATAATTTCCACATTCCATAACATTTACAATGTTATATATACATATATGTATACATCTTAGCAATTTCAGATTATTCATTAAATTTCTAAAAATGAGATTTTCGAGTTAACAATCATAATTTATTTTTAAGTCCCTTATTCCTATTGTTAAAGTGCTTTCCTGAAAGTTTGTACCAACTGACAATGTATTTATTACATTAATAATATATGAATTAAATGCCAATCTTGCTGTACTCCATCCAACATTAGGTTTTATAATTTTGTTTCTTATCAATTAAATAGACAAACATGTTTTGTTTTGTACTTCTTTATTAACTAGTATGTAAACAATTTTATCATTCGCTGTGTTTTTATTGACCATTTCTATTTCTTCTCTTGTTATTTTTTGCCTAGTTTTTCTGTTAGGCTGTTAGCATTCTTCTGATCGATATATGAGATATTTACATATTAAGAATATAAATCTTTCTCTCCTTTTTTGCAAATAATATTCTTAATTTGCTTTCCTACTTTTTCTCTTTTATTTTATTATTTTTTATTTTTTTGTGGAATGCAGTGGTACGATCTTGGCTCACCACAACCTCTGCATTCCAGGTTCAAATGATTCTCCCACCTCAGCCTCCAAAGTAGCTGGGACTACAGGAGTGTGCCACCATGTCTGGATAATTTTTGTATTTTTAGTTTCACCATGTTTCACCATGTTGCCCAGGCTGGTCTTGAACTCCTGACCTCAAGTGATCTGCCCGCCTTGGCCTCACAAAGTGCTGGAATTACAGGCATGAGCTACCGGTGCCTGGCCTTTTTTCTTATTACAAAGTTTTTAGTATGTAAATCATTCAAAGAAACTATACACTCTTCAACTTTTCACTACAGCAATGAAAATTAATGAAGATATATTACTGGTAACAAAAATAAAGGGAACTGAAACACGAAAATGAGACTATTTTCATAGATAAACATCATTCCAATGGATGACTCAGGTAACCAGTTATATCTTTCCAAAAAAAGTACTTGGGAAAACTCAATTTTTTTTTCTAAAAATTCTTACATATGTAATGTTTTCTTCCCTAAGTAGTATCACCAACTTAAAAATCTATTGATTGAATTGTCATTTCCAAGAAGATTTCATTTCTTCTTTTTTGGTTTGTTTTTTATTTTATTTTTTGAGACAGAGTCTCACTCTGTTGCCCAGGCTGGAGTGCAATGGCGCAATCTTGGCTCACTGCAACCTCTGCCCTCCCACGAGATTCTTGCACCTCAGTTTACCGAGTAGCTGGGATTACAGGCGCATTCAGCCACAGCCGACTAACTTTTGTATTTTTAGTAGAGATTGGGTTTCACCATGTTGCCTAGGCTGGTCTTGAACTCCTGTCCTTAAGAGATCCTCCTGCTTTGGCCTCCCAAAGTGCTGGGAATACAGGCATGAGCCACCTCGTCCAGCCTAGAAGATGTTAATACTGTGTTTGAATTTTAAGATGATCAATAATTTTTTTTTTTTTTTTTTTTTTTTTTTTTTGTGACGGAGTCTTGCTCTGTCGCCCAGGCTGAAGTGCAGTGGTGCAATCTTGGCTCACTGCAAGCTCCGCCTCCCGGGTTCACGCTGTTCTCCTGCCTCAGCCTCCCGAGTAGCTGGGACTACAGGCGCCCGCCACCACGCCCAGCTAATTTTTTGCATTTTTAGTAGTGACGGGGTTTCACCATGTCAGCCAGGATGGTCTCGATCTCCTAACCTCGAGATCTGCCCGCCTCAGCCTCCCAAAGTGCTGGGATTACAGGCATGAGCCACCACGCCCAGTCGCTGATCAACAATTTTTTAAGAAAAAATTTATGGGAGAATCAACTAAACAATGATCTTATGAATTCTTTCCTACTTCTAAGGAAATAAAAAAATTAAAAAGCAGCAGATAAGGGTGTTAAATCTGTGATGGCAGTAATAGCTGCATGACGCTGATGTGCTGTAAATAAATCCTTGTGGTAATTTAAATGGACTCAGCCATTTGTGCCACATATGACACCCCAGCGTGTTTTCCTTTTCTCCTTGGTAATTTTTAGATGTTATCTCATTTACTATGAAAAGCACAATCATCCCACACACAGTTCTTGCATTGAGTTTTAATGTAATCTGCACAGAATTTTAGCTTGATATTGAAAATTAGAAGTGAAACTGAATTCTAAGCAAGTTATCTGACTTGACCAATAATTAAACTTGTACAGTGTAACAGTACTTGGAACTGTTTTTCTACTTCATTCAAATTGGTGGTGAGTCTGTGATTATCTCCAATAATTTTTTATATTGTCAGCAAAGCAACCAACTTGTTTTCATTTGTAATTCCTAAGTGAAAAAATGGGCTAGTTGCCAGGCGCGGTGGCTCACGCCTGTAATCCCAGCAGTTTGGGAGGCCGAGGCAGAAAGATCACGAGGTCAGGAGATTGAGACTATCCTGGCTAACATGGTGAAACCCCGTCTCTGCTGAAAATACGAAAAAATAAGCCGGGAGTGGTGGCGGGCGCCTGTAGTCCCAGCTACTCGAGAGACTGAGGCAGGAGAATGGCGTGAACCTGGGAGGCGGAGCTTGCAGTGAGTTGAGATGGTGCCACTGCACTCCAGCTGGGCAATGTAGGGAGATCCATCTCAAAAAAAAAAGGGCTAGTACATATTCACTTATTTACCTATAATATCCCCACTTATCAAATTTATTATTGTTTATTGAATCTATTTTTATTTTCAAACATGGGTTTTTTTTTTTTTTCCTTTAATAAAGGCAGGGTTTTGCCATGCTGCCCAGGCTGGTCTTGAACTCCTAGGATCAAGCACTCCACCTGCCTTGGCCTCTCAAAGTGCTGGGATTACAGGCGTGAGCCACTGCACCATGCCTAAAAGTTTTTCTTGTATGGGTCTTTTTCTAATGCTTTTTAAATTATAAGTCTGGTTTAAAATCTTTTCTTTGTTTCCAACTACATGCATTTTAATTTTTGTTAAAAAGCAAAAATTTCTCAATTTATCTTTTGTCTTTTCATTCTGTTTATGATATTTTAGTCATATCTTAGTTCTAAATTTTAAACAGCCAAATTTCAATCTTCTATTTTATGACTTGAGTTTCATGTGTTTTTCTGGGTTTCATGTGCATTCTCACTGAAAGATTATATTAAAATACCACTGCTGTTTTCTTATAGTACTCTGTTAATTTTGTTGTTTCAAGTTCAATTTTGTCATATATTGAGATATTTTTCTTATTTGACCTATTAATATGGGTGTACTATATGAGTAGTTTTCCTATAAAATTACCTTGCTTTTCTTAAATAAATTGCCATGTATTCTTATTTTAATATGCCGCTTTATCTTTTAGGAATTTTGCATTTGTTGACATACGTGATATTATTCTATAAATTTCTCTTTTATGCTATCTTTAGTCAGATTGTGCTGATCATATTATGATAGCTTCTTAAATCGCATCTGTTGGCTTTTCTTCTTTCTCCATATTCTAAAATGACTTAAATAGTGACACTATTTAGCACTATTTTGAGGGTTAGGTCTTGAACACTTTCTCAGTTTCTTCCAAGGTTAATAATCTGTGTTAAGTTTTCTCTTTACTCCATTTTGGTAATTTGTATTTCCCTAGAAGTCATCCATTTCAATCAGGTTTTCAATTATATTTGTATGTAGCTGTGCCAAATACTTATTTCCTTAATTTCCATATGTACTCTCTAATATTGTATACTTAGGCTTTTCTCTCCATTAAGCTAGTGTGTGGATTGTTTTAAGAATCAGCTCTTGGCCAGGCATGGTGGCTCATGCCTGTAATCCCAGCACTTTGGGAGGCAAAGGCAGGCAGATCACCAGGTCAGGAGACTAGCCTGGCCAACATGGCAAAACTCCATCTCTACTAAAAATACAAAAAAAATACCCGGGTATGGTGGCGGGTGCCTGTAATCCCAGCTACTGGGGAGGCTGAGGCAGGAGAATCACTTGAACCTGGGAGGCAGAGGTTGCAGTGAGCTGAGATCGTGCCACTGCATTCCAGCCTGGGTGACAGAGCAAGACTCTCAAAAAAAAAAAAAAAAAATCAACACTTAGGCGGGGTGCAATGGCTCATACCTGTAATCCCAGTACTCTGAGAGGCCAAGGCAGGAGGATCCCTTAAGGTCAGGAATTTGAGAGCTGCCTGGTTACCTCTGTCTCTACCAAAAAACAAAACAAAACAAAACAAAAAACAGCTTTTAGATTTATCAGTTCTACTTTTTCTGATTTCTAATTAAGTTCCACTAAGTTCTATAATAATTCCTTTCTTCTATTTGATTCCATTTGATGTTATTTTCTGATTTCTTGAATTTAGAATTTTCTAAATTTCTTGAATTTTCTCTATAATTTACTCTAAATCAGAAAACTGTAGAAAGATATTTACTTTCTTAAAAGTTGTCAAAGGAACAATTTTGGACAATTTAAATTTAGCACAGTTTATTTGAGCAAAAAATGATTCATGAATTGGGCAGTACTCAGAAGCAGAAATGGCTCAGAGAGCTCCAATCTGCAACTTGGGCAGTGAATATTTATAGACAGAAATGGGAAGTACAGTTGGCCCTCTGTGTTTGTGACTTCTGTATCCAGAGATTTAACTAACCATGAAATACACATATATATTTTTTGTTGTTGTTGCTGTTGTTGTTGTTGTCGGTTTTGTTTTGTCTTGTTTTTTTTTGAGATGTTGTCTCACTCTGTCACCCAGGCTGGAGGGCAGTAGCACAGTCTCGGCTCACTGCAACCTCCGTCTCCCGGGTTCCAGCGATTCTCCTGCCTCAGCCTCGCCCTCAGCTAGGATTACAGGCATGCGCCACCACGCCTGGCTAAGTTTTGTATTTTTAGTAGAGACAGGGTTTTACCATGTTCACCAGGCTGGTCTTGAGCTCCTGACCTCAAGTGATCCCACCTCGGCCTCCCAAAGTGCTGGGATTACAGGCATAAGCCACCAGGTCCAACCAAAAAAAAATTTTTTTTATACCCAATAAGAATATCAATAAAGAATATTATTATACAAGTAAAAAATACAGTCTAACAACTATTTATATAGCACTTAGATTGTATTAGGTATTATAAGTAATCTAGAGATTATTTAAAGTAGGAGGATTATACATAGGTGTTATGCAAATACTACATCATTTCATTTATTTTTTTTAGTTTTTAAAATAAAAATTTTATTTTTATTAAAAAATAAAACTGGCTGGGTGTGGTGGCTCACTCCTGTAATCCCAGTACTTTGGGAGGCCGAGGCGGGTGGATTGCCTGAGCTCAGGAGTTCAAAACCAGCCTGGGCAACATGGCAAAAACCTGTCTCTACTAAAAATACAAAAAATTAGCCAGGTATGGTGGTGGCCACCTGTAGTCCCAGTTACTCGGGAGGCTGAGGCAGGAGAATTACTTGAACCCAGGGTGGTGGAGGTTACAGTGAGCCGAGATCACACCACTGCACTCCAGCCTGGGTGGCAGAGGGAGACTCTATCTCAAAATATATATATATATTATTAAAAATTTTTAGAATTTTTTTCTATATCTGTGAAAAATATCATTGGAATTTTCATAGGGATTACATTGAATCTGTTGATTGCCTTGGATAGAATGGACATTTTAACAGTATTAATTTTTCGAATCCATAAACACAGAATATCTTTCTATTTACTTGTCTTCAATTTATTTCACCAATGTTTTATAGTCTCCAGTGTACATATCTTTTACCTCCTTGGTTAAATTTATTCTTTTTTTGGTGGGGGGTGGCTACGGAGGCTCACTCTGCTGCCCAAGCTAGAGTGCAGTGGTATGATCTCGGCTCACTGCAACCTCTGCCTCCCGTGCTCAAGCGATTCTCCTGCCTCAGCCTCTGAAGTAGCTAGGATTACAGGCACATGCCACCATGCCTGGCTAATTTTTGGATTTTTCATAGAGATGGGGTTTCATTGTGTTGGCCAGCCTGGTTTCAAACTCCTGACCTCAGGTGATCCACCTGCCTCAGCCTCCCAAAGTGCTGGGATTACAGGTGTGAGCTGCCATGCCTGGCCTTTTTTTTTTTTTTTTTTTGAGACGGAGTCTCACTTTGTTGCCCAGGCTGGAGTGCAGGGGCAGGATCTCAGCTCACTGCAACCTCTGCCTCCCAGGTTCAAGTGATTCTCCTGCCTCAGCCTCTTGAGTAGCTGGGACTACAGGTGCCTGCCACCACACCCAGCTAAATTTTTTGTATTTTTAATAGAAATGGGGTTTTGCCATGTTAGCCAGGCTGTTGATATGAACAGGAGACAGGGAAATACTGGGTAGAAGAGGGTGGTTCCCCGGCAAAATCCCCACCTTTAAGCCCAGATACCTGCACAGCCCTAAATAAGAACAGGCATTTCTGTTTTTGCACCCTGTTTCGCCTTTTGGCCCACCACGCCCCTATCCTGTCCCCATATAATCCCCTGAACCTCAAACTCCAGAGCAGATTAGCAAGTGAGGAGACGAGGAAGCAAGCAGACGGATAGTGGAACAACGTGGAGGAGAAAGAGAGAAGAAGAGGAAGTCTGGATGTCAAAAGGAATTCAGATGGGGGTGGTCCAAGAAAAATCTGGCGGCTGGGCAGCCTGGCTCCAGGGGAAGATCACCTTCTCACTCCATCTCTCTTTCTGGTTCCCCATCCATGTTGCTGAGAGCTGCCTCCACCACTCAACAAAACCTTGCATCCATCCTTCAAACACGAGTGTGATCCGATTCTTCCAGGACACTGGGCATGATCTCAGGATACAGAAAGCTATCATGCTGGCCCTCTGCCCTTGTGATAAGGCAGAGGGTCCACTGAGCTATTAACACTCAAGCCATTAGATGCAAAGCTAAAAGAGCTTCGTAACACTAGGGTTGCAGGCACCCACCCCTAGACACTACCGTGGAGCTGGAGCCCGAAGTACTGGCCCCACCTCTGCACCTGCCCATCTGCATGCTCCCCCTTTCTCAAGGAAGCCACACCCCTCTCGCACATCCTGCCTCCTGCAAGGGGAATCAAGCAACTCTCCCCTTTGGTCTCAACTCCTGACCTCAAGTGATCTGCTCGCCTCAGTCTCCCAAAGTGCTAGGATTACAGGCATGAGCTACCATGCCCGGCCATACACCATTTTATAAAATGACCTTGAAGATTTTAGTATCTGTAGGGGTTCTGGAATCAATCCCGGGGAAATACCAAGGTACCATTGTACAGAAATAGCTTGACTGGTTACAGCTGTGAGTTTGCCTTATTTGGACATGGTCTGATCAGTTGGTAGCCTGTGATAGCAGAAGCTCAGTTGTTTAGGATTGGCTGAGACTCAGTTGTATATTATACTCTTAAATTAGTTTTCAGTGTGTTATGTACTAAGTTAAGTTGCAGTTCCTTAAGTAGAAACTCAAATTATGGAGACAACCTCAGGCCAATGGTCTCCTGATTATTTAACAAAGTAGATTGTGCATGTATATATACACACATATGTATGTATGTATATATTTCATCTCTCCAGTTGACTAGGTTATATTTTTCAGAGCTGCATGGATGTAAAAGAACAATTTTGTGGAGTATTAGACATTTTCTTTCCTAAGCATGTAATTGTTTAAAAGCAGGTGTATTTCAGTTGCATTTTTTAAATTAAGCTCATTTGCCAGGCTAAAATTAAGCATGGAATTGAAAGAAAAGAGGTAAACTTCAGTACACTTTATATTCATGACAGCCCTCATCTGGAAAAATGTTATGTCTCTGAATAAAAAGATTATTTTTCCTAATGTATTCCTGATTTGGAAATTCAATGTTTAATGGATTGAGATGGTGTTATGAAAATACAGCATCAGGGGCTGGGCAAAGCTGGGCCACACCTGTGATCCCAGCACTCTGGGAAGCTGAGGTATGAGGACGAGAACCCATCTCTAAAAAAAAAAAAAGCCAGGCATGGTGGTGCATGCCTGCTGTCCTAGCTACAAGGAGGCTAAGGTGGGAGGATTTCTTGAGCCCAGGAGATAAAGGCTGCAGTGAGCTGTGATTGTGCCACTGCACTCCAGCCTGGGCAACAGGGCAAGTCCATGTCTCGAAAATAAAAATAAAAATAAAAAACTAAAAATACAGCATCAGAGTAGAATTGAAATTCTCAAAATTAGAAAATTCTTATACTAATATTGGTTAAGTTTGGAAGTAATTAAGAAACCACTGTATGAGAGGTGAATCACAAACACTAAACACTAAAATCTGTACAATATTAACATGATAGAAATGTACACTTCTCATATCTAGCTAAGCCAGATTCAAAATAGTCTTGATATTTGAATTTACAAAATAAAAAGTATATAAATACAACTGGAGAAGAATATATAATCAGAACTCCAAAATGGCGCCTTGCAATAGCTCAAAACTTAGCCAAATAAAGTACCCCACCCCCCGCCAAAACTAGCAGGAGATGGAGTGGGGGATATTAAGATCATGGTTTATTAGGTTTCTGAATTTTGAAAGACAATATATTATGTATCTTGGGTGTGTCAACTGCATCTCAAATGTGACATGTCCAAATTCAAAATTATCTTTTTTCCCACCAGGAACCATCAGCTTTCCATTCACCATAACCTGTTAGAATGCAAGTGATCTTAATGAAACAGTCCTGTGTGTTTACGTTTGATTTTTAAATTCTTCAGATGTTTGCCTAAATGGCTTGCTCATAGTCTTTGTCCACCGTCTACAGGGCTCATCATGTGTTGGTCTGCCGGCGCATTTCCAGCTTTATCTTCACTGCCGTCCACACGCATTTGGTGCTTTAGTTATATTCAACACCTGAAGTTCCTTGAAATGCCACATATCAGTTGATACTCTTTGTGCTTAATCTTACCTCTTCTTGCCTCTTTCTTGATGATCCTTGATTCATTGATCATTTCCAACTTATTTTCAAAGTGCTGAAATCATTTTTATCTTAAAAACAGCAGTATCTTCAAACTACCACTGTCTCCTTTTCAGTCAAGCTCCTTGAAAGAATAAGTATTACTTATTTCCTGTTCACCCTTCAACCCACTAGTTTCTGCCCCTACTACTGATCTTTTAAAAGCCAGTAATTAACAAAAAGCACAAATAAAATCCTAATTTTCAAATCAAATGGACTAGTCTAAGTGTATGCCTTAATTAACATCTCAAACAGCATTTGAAACTGTTTACTACTATTTACTTAAAAATGAACACAACTACTTATTTTTCTGTGCCTTGTAGAAGACATTAAAAATATGAGTTAAAAGATAAAGCTAAGTGCAGCAGTAGGCGCCTTGTAGTCCCAGCTACTTGGGAGGCTGGGATTATAGGTATGAGCCACCATGTCTGGCCTTATTTCTTTCAAGATCACAAGAGATCGGATGTGTTCAGGGTCGTATGGCAGTAAACAGGCCTTGTTCCTTAATGGTAGATCCCAAGAGGAGAAAGGGCTTAAAGATACAAAGCTACAGGCCTGGCATGGTGGCTCACGCCCATAATCCCAGCACTTTGGGTGGCCAAGGCAGGAGGATCGCTTGAGCCCAGGAGTTCAGAGACTGGCCTGGGCAACACAGGGAGACCCTGTCTCTACAAAAATAAAAAATAAAAAATTAGCCAAGCGGAGTGGTGCGTGCCTGTTGTCCCAGCTACCTGGGAGGCTGAGGTGGGAGGATTGCTTGAGCCAGGGAGGTTGAGGCTGTAGTGAGCCATGATCATGCCACTGCACTCAAAGCCTGAGCAACAACGCAAGACCATCTCAAAAAAAAAAAAAAAAAAAAAAAGAAAAAAGAAAACACTACATTTCTGATATAGCTTGCCTAGTTGCTTATCAGAAAGGCAATTTACACTTCTAAAGCATCATATGAGGCTCCCAAACTTATCATTCTCTTGCTAACATTGAATTTTTAAAAAAAGCAAAAAAAAAAAAAAAAAAAAAACCGAAAAAAAAAAACCTTCTGTAATCCCACCACTTTGAGAGGCTGAGGTGGGAGGATCACTTGAGCCCACAAATTTGAGACCAGCCTGGGCAACATGGCGAAACCCTGTCTCTACAAAAAATACAAAAATTAGCCTGTCATGTCTGTAGGCCCAGCTACTCAGGAGGCCGAGGTGGGGGGATCACCTGAGCCTGAGAGGTTGAGGCTGCAGTGATGATTGTGCCACTGCACTCCAGCCTGGGGGACAGAGTGAGACCCTGTTTCAACAAAACAAAACAAACAAAACATTAATCTCTCCTCACCTTGGTCTCCTACTTCTACTTCTGAATGCACCAGTTCAGTGTCTGTCTCATGCTTTTCTGACTATTCCACAGCATTTTGTCCTCAGCCCTCTTTAATGTCCCCCCAGGCATCTCAAACTCAGTGTGTCCCAAATTAAACTGATCTTCACTCCTACACTTGCTCCTGTTTTTGGTTAATGACATCATCAACCACCCAGGCACCCTAGTCAGAAAACTGAGTCTTTTAAGATGATTCCCATCTCTCATTTCCCACATCCAAAGACTCACTAAAGGTTTCAATTCCACCTCTTAAATCCCTCAAACACGTCCACTCCTCTGTCTCCACTGCCACTGCCCTATTCAAGCTTTTATTATTGCAACCGACTCATTAGTCTCCTGGCCTTGTCACCCTGCTCCATTCCATCCGACATCCTGCTACTAGAGTCATCTAAAATGCAAACCTGATCCTGTTAATCTCTGGATTCTACTTTCCTGTCCAACTTCATCCCCTGCCCTTCCCATCCATTTCCTTCTCTCTCTAGCCATACGGAACAACAGAATTCCCCACTGCCTTTGAACTTTTTCTGCCAAGAGTGTGGCTTTTTGCCTTATGAATTCCTACTAATCCTTAGAGAGCAAAGCAGCCCATCCAAGCACTCCAAATTACACTTATACTCAGCTTTATTATAACACTTAACATTGCAATTTTGCAATTTTTATTTAACAATCTCCCTTATTAGATGGAGATGCTCAAGGCTATGTCATTCATCTTTTCATTCCCAGCACTAGCAAAGTTTTGGGAACATAGTAGGCCCTCGGTATGTGGAATGAATGTTATTTCTGATAGCCATTTATTTCTTTGAGATGGGGTCTCACTCTATTGTTCAGGTTGGAGTGCAGTCTCTAACTCCTGGGCTCAAGTGATCCTCCTGCCTTAGCAGGAGTAGCTAGGACTATAGGTGCGTGTTACCATGCCCAGCTAGTTAAAAAAAAAAATTTGTTTTAAAGATGGGGTTTTGTCATGTTGCCCAGGATGGTCTTGAACTCCTGGGCTCAAAGCAATCAGTCTGCCTTAGCCTCCCAAAGTGCTGGGATTACAGGTGTGAGCCACCGTGTCCAGCCTCTGACAACAATTTAAAAATTTCTTTCCATCTTCTGACACTATGTAATTATTCACCAAGTTCTGTAAGTCTCAACTCACCTAATGTCTCTATTACCAAATCCTTCTCAATTCCCTATTTCTAAGGTCAACAAAACTATCATAATTGCATCCTGACAGGTTGGGCACTTCTCCATACTTGGCCATCTTCATTACTGCTGGTTATCTTTCTAAAACACACCTGGTTATGTTACCTAACTACTTAAAAAACAACTTTGGTCATTACTCATTGTGAGTTGTAGGTGATTATTTCCCAAGAACATGGAAATACATTGCGTTAAACTAAATAAATGAATGCATAATAAAGGAGACATAATACCCACCAAATCCAAGGCTTAAACACTTTGAAGACTGCATTTATAACAACAACTTTGGGAACCCAGCACTAGCTCAACTGTTTTTATTATTATTATTATTTTCCTTTTTTGTTTTTTTGAGATAGAGTCTTGCTCTGTCGCCAGGCTGGAGTGCAGTGGCGAAATCTCGGCTCACAGCAACCTCTGCCTCCCAGGTTCAAGCGATTCTCCTACCTCAGCCTTCCAAGTAGCTGGGACTACAGGCGCATGCCACCATGCCCAGCTAATCTTTTATATTTTTAGTAGAGACGGGGTTTCACCGTCTTAGCCACGATGGTCTCGATTTCCTGACCTTGTGATCCGCCCACCTCGGCCTCCCAAAGTGCTGGGATTACAGGTGTGAGCCACCGCGCCCGGCCCACCAGCTCAACTCTTTAGCCCTATCTCCTACTATTCTCCCTCCCTATACTCAATACCCACCCTGGTCACTATTCCTTAATGTAGTGCCCTATCTAGACTTCCCTGCCACCAAATTCCTACTCATCCTTGGGCCAGCATCAGATGTTACCTGGTTTCACCAAAAAATGGTATAATGGGGGCTTTAAACCCTTTCCATAAACCTCATCATTCCTGCCTAAGCAACCCAAATCAAAATAAAAAAAATTTTCATATGGATGATTAGAGTTTTGCAATCTCATGTAAACTATGTACAAAAAGCATCTTTAAAAAGATTTATATTTTTATTATCTGCATACTATCTAAGTAAAAGCAAAGTACTCGCTATACAAGTGCTTCTTCAAGCCAAGTCCCTTGGCTTAACTTCCAACTAGACTGCAGCTAATAAAACTCCGCCGTAGAAATTCTGAAGCAGTCACAGACTATTACTTGCCCTAAAAAGTTTTCTCTAACCTCTTCCTGACAAGCTGTCCTTCTGGACTCCCATACAAACAATAGTATAGTATGTCATTTTCTCCTTTGGTTTCTTCCACAATGGTAGTTCATCCAGGGTAAGTATTCTACACTAGTTTCCTCATGTGTAAAATAAAGATAAGATGACATATCTCATAGAATTAGATGTGTTAATGCATATTTAAAGCACTTAGCATAGAATCTAACATGTTGTGTGGTTCACAAAGAGCATGCTATGAAAACACAGTATGTCCTGAAATTCTCTGGGTGGTTACTACATAAGCAAAATGCCTTCCTAGTCAGTTATCTACTTGTAGATGTGATGCGAAACTCAGTAGATTTTAATGTTTAGCAGTTTAAGAAGATTTTAAGACCTTAAAACTGGGAAATTTTCAATTATAAATTTGTGAACTTCTGAGGAAGTTTACTGAAAATAACCCTTAAAAGTTTCACATTTGAAGAAAAAGAAAACAGTGTCTTGGGAATTTGTGCTGTCTTTAGACTCTATCATATAATACTTCTTTACACTGCAAACTATTTGTACTGCAAACTACCTGTAAGTGTATTTGATCTCAGGTTTGTGAGAAAAATAAAGTGTGTTGTGTGGTAGAAACAATAACAAAGTGGTATTATTGTGGGCTACAGATATTGAATCCTAGCCCACAAATTAGCTGTGGGATCTTGGGCAAGCTCTTCATTCCTCTGGGCATCAGAGCCCTTCTTTGGAATTTGAAGAGATAAGATGAAATAATCTCTAAATTCCCATCCAGCTCTAAGTAACCAAGTTTTTGTAATACCATATTTTGAGCTTTCTCTTATTCCTCCCATGTCCCCTTATTAGAAACTTTTTATTTATTTATTTATTTATTTTTAGGGCAGGAATCAAGTCTTACTTTCTTTACACCCAAGTGCCTAAATCCAGAGCCTGTTTCTTGACTTTGAATGAATAAGTTAGTAACTGTTTCTTGAACAAGTGCTCCTCTTCACAGGGCTAGTTTTAAAAAAGGCATAGTAAATTTATGGTATAATAGATGAGCAGCTAACCCTAACATAACTATGTTATTAGAACAAATAATTGTGCATTAATGACTTGGTATTCAATACAGTTATAGATCATATTATTTTTTGAAGACTTCACTAATTTAGAAAAGGGATTCTAAACTATTTCCTTACTTCTGACATATTTCAGAGAATTATGAGTCACAAAGCTTTGAGAGAGGCTTATTTATGAAATCCCATAATCCTACAGGCAATATCAAAATTCCAATATCAGGAATACCCAAGTACTCGCTAACAGGAAGCATTTTGTAGCAAAGGTTTTTATCTTTGACTTACTACCAGAATTACAGACTGAAAGACAATCTGACTGAGGAAATAAGGAACTGGCGTATACTGACACACCAAGAAAGCAAACATGAGTGTGTGTGTGCACATACATACACATACACACAATTTAAACTCCATAAGTCAGTTGCCTCATATACTCGTTTTCAAGTTTATATTTAGTGCTGGCTTATTGCAGGTGCAGTTCCAACATATCCCTAACATGGAATAGAAAATGGAGAATGAGCGACTACCTGTAAAGGAACAAGGACAGATTCTCTTCTCTGGATATATCCCCAAAAGAGAGAGACAGGAAATTCCATTTCTCTTGTTTCAGCAATGATGTGGTTGAAATTTGAGATGTACTTGCTTCAGAATTTCCTGGGCCTGAATTGTTGGGAAAGCTAAGATTTTTCCCAACACTCAGCTATCAGCCTCAATCACCTAAATGTGAGTTTGAATGTTATTCACAGAAAACTCTACATGAATGGACACAAGCACAGTAAGTTTTTTATTGTTAAATTACTATGTTACCATATGCAGAGCAAAAAGTAAAGGGACTGATCTACTTGTGCATTCACATTTTAAATTCTTGAATAATGAACAAGTGAACAAATGATCAGTTAGGAAAGGAAAACTGAAGCAAGGGTTTCCTTACAAGTCTTCTAATTTTTCTAATAATTATAGAAAACATGCTCAAAAACTTTAGAAAAACATTTTTCTGTATGTGATATTATTAATAAATAAACTATGTTTACCTCATTAAATTGGAAAGACTCAATATTAAGGAAAGTTTATATCTGGCTAATGCAATTATCATTTGGATATAATATAGGCATCAAAAAATAAAGGAGTGGCATAAATTTTTCCAAAATGTTAACACTTAATGCTGAGTTTCCAGTTCCAGAATTGTCCACTCCCCTTGAGGCGAACAATCTTCAGAGGAAAAACTAGCCATGGTGATGCTCGCTGAGGAATCATCAAGTGGAGATGTTAGTTCACTCCATCTGTTCAAAGTGTCAATATGTGCTATACCCTGAGGTTTTGAGCTATCTCGCGCTAAAAGTAGTGTCTGATTGATTAGATACTGTGCTAAATTTAAGTCTTCAGGAACGGAATTTGTAACATCTAAGTTTGAATCCTGTTCAGAGAGCAGTTGCTTTAGTAGTGTCCAATCTTGTTTTGCAAAATGTTGGTCATCTTCAAAATCCACATCTGTAACATGTGTTTCTGATTCCACTTTCTGCTCAAATGCTTCTATTACATCCATCTCATATATTGGAGACAGGGTTTTTGAAGGCCGATGGTCATACATGCAGGTTAGTGCCAGTGTGTCACAATCATCTATGTCTCCTGAAATAATTCATAATACTACACAATGTAAAAATTGCACGTTGGTACCCTTCAGAGTTTTGTAGAATATTAACACAATATAACAGTGATAGTCCAAAAAAAAAAAAAAAAAAAACACCACCACAATGGGAAAAATAACATCTATACAAAATTGACAAGATTTTTGAGGCATTTTTCTGTGTTAAAAATTCAAGGGTAACGTTTAGAAGCAAAATCAACATAGGCAACTAACAATAATTCTCCATAGTTTAATTTGAAAACTTGTGATACAGAAAACAAGTTATTTAAACATAAACATAGAATGTGCACATATATCTAATTCACTACAATAGAAAAAGAGAAAAAAAAAGACATAGTGTTTTGATGACTTAGGGTAAGTCCGTTGCAAAAGCGGGGGGGGATAAATACATTTCACCTAAAGGCTTATTTGTATATTGCACATGCAAAGGAAGATGCAAGCAAAGACAAACAAACAAAAAAGTACAACTTCAAAGACCTCCTTATTCTTCCGATTTTGCTGAACAGGAAACTACTGATCAGTATTTTTCTTAGTTATAATACACAATAGCTACTCAGTTAGCCACTATTGCGTATTTTAAATGTGGGTCATTAGTCTGAATTACTATAATAAGGAAGACAAAAAACACAAAACAATTAGACAGAAAATCATCTAAACAATATGAAATAAGCCTGGGCTTTTTTCATATATTATCATTGCTTCTAAATATAATCTCTTTTAGGAAATTTATCTTTTTATTTGAAAATTTTAGAATAGAGAGATCCTGAAAATTTTAATCTCTGTAAAATGTATATAAATTGTAAATCAATCTAGTTGTCAAAATAGTTCAGTGCTTTTAGTTACATATTACTAGAGTTATTGCACAGGCCTTTAATATACTATCAAGTCTATAAATCATATCCAATGTATAATAAAATTTCTAATAGTCAAGAATTCTTGTGTTAAATTATACATAAATAACTAAATAGCAGCAAACTAAGGTTTTCTATTTATTCTTTCATGTAAAATCTCTTAGTAGGTTAGCTCTATATAACAATCAAAATGTTTACTATATATTACTTCTTCATTAGGATTTTAAGTGAACAATAAAGAATGAGTAACTAGCTAGTTTTCATATTAAGAAATTTTTCATTTAAAATTTTAATCTGTTGCTTAAGTAATTATTCTATCTGACTAAAATATAACATTCAGGGCTTCATACAACTTTAAAATTTTATAAACTTATTTTCTTATGCATTTAGCATTTCTATTTCTGTACATTACCTGCAGATAAAGCAATATTAGCTTTTTCAGTAGCTGTAGAATGGCTCTCTTTCACTGGACCTTCCTGAGGCAGAACTTGACTCCGAAAGGAGTCTAGAGATTTTGTAGAGCTGTTCTTTGGTATGTCAGAATTGGGTTCTCTTTGATGAAGCTCCAAGTGACATGGTCTTTCTTGAGATTTTACATCACTATCCAAGAATTTGCTGCGTTGCTGAATGTCATTATCTACACTGCTTCCATTGTTTACTGTTTTATCTTCTGGAAGAAGCTGTCTGCCTCTACTGGATAGGACATCTATTGTGTTCTTTTTTCCTGTGGCTGAAACACTCTGTTTATTTTTTCTTGAACAGTCAATGCTACTAAGATCCAAGAGAGTGCTTTCATTTTTACATACACTATTGCCTTTATTTTGTTTACATTCTAAAATATTATTTTCACTTTCTCGTGAGAATCTGGAATAGCAGGTCCTTCCATGATGTTCATGAGAAATGCCATCAAAAACATCAGAAGGTGAAAAAGAATCTACAGAAGGCTGAAAGGGAGTATGGACTTCTCCTTCATCTGATCCCAGCTCTTCACATTCATCAACTGAAAGTAAAACTGACCTTTTAAACTTTTTATTTGCAGAAAATTCACGACTTTCATTTTCAGTTGCATCTTCAAAAGCTAAATTAATTATTCCCTGAAACTGCTGAGGAGCTGGGTTAGATACAGAGAAATTTTCTGCAACATTTTCAGCTTCAGATCTTTCATCCTCTGTTTCATCTGCTGAAGAAGATACTTGATCTATTTCCTGAGCAAACTGGACACTGCCTCGTGGAATATTTTCTTTTTCCCTAGGGTGAACTATTGTAGATCGAGACCAAATTTCTGGCCTTTTCCTAGGGATTTCATCATCACTTGTTGAATTAACTTGGAAAAGATCATTACTACTTTGCTTTTTCATTTTTACTTCAATTCTTAAATTACTATCATAAATTTTTAATTCTTCAGGAGTACTGGTATCACTGCTACTTCTTCCAAGAAAATCATGGCACAGCATAGTGCCACATTTAGAGATACCTCTGTCATTTGACCCATCATCATCCTGAGACCCTCCGGCATCATAGTCTTCAGATCTGGGCTTTATGTCATCGGAGGATGTGGTAGCACTGCCAGTATCAGATTCAGGACTCTCTCTCTGATGCAGAACACCAGTACTCAAATTCCAGTGACCCACAAATGGAGTTTCTGGAGTTTCACGGCTCTCTGGAGATTCTGATGTTTCCATATTTTTAGGAGAATTTTTTTCTGACAGCTGTCCTGAAAAACACTTGGAGGAAACATCTGAGTCTGCTGTAGCATGTTTGTCTTCATCCATAGCAGAGGCATCAGACAACTTACTAGAAATTGTCAGTCCTTCCAAAGGAACTTTCAATTTTTTGTCTTCTTGAGCAGAATTTAAGGTACCATTTGCCCTTTCAGGAATACACAGTGAAACATCTTCCACACATTTAATACTTGATTGTTTGTTTGTATCTTTTCTCCCTACTTGGTTCTCCCTATCTGATATCAAATGGATTTGCCCTGCACTTGTTGAGTCTAAAGCACAAACTGGATTAGAGTTCAAGGAATTTTCATTTGGATTTGGAACCATGTATTTTAGGGCTGTGGTGCTATACAATTTTGAATTTACATTATCACTCCCATCAGAATGACAACATATGTTAGCTACATTGCAATGATCTGTTTCGTTGTGATTGGGAAATTTTGTTTCACTTTTATCTAAACAAATCTGTTTGGATTCCAGTTTGTGTTTTAATGATTTATCCAGCTTTGAAATATTTTGGCATTCTAACACCAACTTCTCTTTTTCTTGATCATGTAATGGCTTTTGTGGGTCAAGCCTGCAGGATGACTGGAGTGCTTCTGCATCACTGATTTCAGATGCAAGATTAATGAGAGGTTTGTGAGGCTTCTGTTCAGAATCACTGTCCTTGTTGTTATTTTCACGCACATCATGAAACATACTTTTTTGGACAATAGATGTTTCACTTTTTAAAGGTCTTTGGGAGGAAGGATGAGTTTTTGACATAACCTGTCCAGGAAGCATTTTCTGTTTTGAATCTTTATTATTCAAAGTTTCACCTTTCTTTGACTGATTTAGATTTTTAGGCATTGCCACTATTTTTGCATTAACCTTAGGCAAAGCTGTGTGTACTTGCTTGACGATTTTTCTCTTAGGTGCTTGTTTCTCTGTAGGCATATTATGGTCCAACTTTGCCACATTTTCATCAGACTGCCTTGAAGAGACTGAAGATTTTACTGAGTTTGGTGACTCTCCTTGGGATCCTAAGAAAAGTAAGAGGGTATATTCAGAAATGTATTATCACCTCCAATTTGTGAGTAAAATTTAATATTTGTTTTAAAATTACTTCAGAAAAAATAAAATCAAGACCACAATGGAAGGGTAACATATCTATGATCAAATGGACAAGCACAGATTAGGAATTAGTTACATGATAAAATAAAAAAAAAATTTCAATTAGAAATATAGAGGGACTACTCCAGGGTCCCAGTAAAAATTACTAAAATAGGATCTCTCTTCCTCAAGTAAAGAGACTTGATTTTTATGCCAAAACTGGATTTGCAAAAATGTATGAGGGTAAAAAAATTGGATTTTCTTTTATCAAAGGAGCAAGAACGGTCTTCCGTTTGAAGTTTTCAGAGAAAAAAAAAACAGTGTGTTCTACATAGCTGAAAAGGAGAATCAAGCTAAATATAAAATAAATAGAACTGTTAAAATTGTTGCAGTTGTTTTCTTCAAACATGAATAAAACCAATTTACTCGTCATAACCAGATTATTACTACTTTAGCTCATTAGGGTTAACAACTTAGATCTCCAGTGGAAACTAGAACTGCTGACTGGAAAGAAGGGGATTAATTTGGGGAATCCATTTGTTTACACTGGTGAAAGTCTTAGAGATGATATTTTGGACATTCAAATCTGTCAAACAGAATTATCAAATATTTTTAAATGTTTAATATTTAGCTATTACTAGGATATGAAAATATTTTCTCTGCCTTATTTTTAATTGATTTTCAGTAATAATTCATAATCCAAATCAAAACTGTTTTTAGGATTTTACAAACTGCTTTTACATATGTGAATGCTTGATACATAAAAGCAATTTTGAAAATCAGTTATTATGTTAGAAAATTATGCAATCTGATCAGTACTCTTTTCCTTTTCAGAACACTGAAAACCAATTGACTCACATAGATTCTAGAAGGGAAATTCTTCCTCCTTATGTATCATAGTTGTTTAGACTGCATTATTATTATCTTTTTTTTTGAGATAAGAGTGTCGCTCTGTCACCCAGCCTGGAATGCAGAGGCACGATCTCGGCTCCCTGCAACCTCCGCCTCCTAGGTTCAAGCAATTCTCCTGTCTCAGCCTCTCAAGTAGCTGGGACAACAGGCACACACCATCACACCTGGCTAATTTTTGTGTTTTTAGTAGAGATGGGGTTTCACTATATTGGTCAGGCTGGTCTTGAACTCCTGACCTCAGGTGATCCACCTGCCTTGGCCTCCCAGAGTGCTTGGATTACAGGCGTGAGCCACTGCACCCAGCCTACACTATTACTTTTTAAAGAGTTCTTCAGTGCCAGTTTTACAAATGAAATTCCTATAATTAACAATGGAACTTTCAAGAAACATGGGCATAATATTTAAAAGGACCAGAAATGCAGCTAAACTAGTGACTCCCTTAATTATTTCTCTCACAAGAGACAATAAAACCAAACAGAGGCCAGGTGTGTTGACTCATGCCTGTAATCCCAACACTTTGGGAGGCAGACAAAGGAGGATTGCAGTGTGATCATGCCACTGTACTCCAGCCTGGGTGACAGAGCAAGACCCTGTCTCAACAATAACAACAACAAAACATCAAAACCAAACCTACATCCCAAAACACCTGTCTGAAAAGTATACAATCTCATCTCTATGGTGTGAAACAAACACAAAATGAGTAAAACCATATTTTGCTTATTTGCTCCTGAAGTTCCAAATCAGAGTTTGGCTTATCCAGTTTACACAAGGAAATAATTTCAAGATATCCAGTACTATTTCAGCTTTACCTTGAGTTTTAGTAAGATTAGATGGGGTACTCTTTGTCCTCTGCTGAGCTGCGCCATATCCATTGCTAGTTCCTCTTTTCTTCAAAATTGCCTGTGGTACTGGCTCACTATATCCTTTGCCACTGACCTTCTTTAGTACACTAAGAAAAATTATTTGCATTCAGTATTACACTGAGATTCCAAAACATGAACTTTTTAAAAGACCGATACCTGAAACAGTTTTTTTTCAAGAAATAAAAAATACATCTCTCCTGAAAATAGAAAAATCATATGCTCATAAGTCTTTAAGTTTGTAAAACTGTAGATCAAGTATAATAAAGCAATGCATAATCATATACCATAGTACACATTAAGATATTCTTTTAAATATTGTGCCTCATTTTGCATATACTAATTTCTTTTAATAAACTGTGTTAAATTATGTAAATACACTAAATTTTTTTAACAAAAAATAAAAGATATTTTAAAAATATTTAGCTAGCAGTTAGTATATAATTAACTTTGAGAGAAAGCTAACAGATAAGTTAAAACACTGAATGAAGACCTACCTGTTATTTATGTTAGTGTCTTGTTCATGAATACTTTTTTTATTGGAAGTTCCATTGGTAACTTTTGAAACAGGTCGAGATTTTATGGCTAAAAATTAAGAAAAAGTGAGTCATAAGATAGAATACATTAAATATGTAACAAATATGTATAAGTTTACTGGTTAGACACTATAAACAAAATGAAATATTAAAGTGGGAAGGACTACATTTTTTCTCAGCTTGCATAAGTACATATAAATAAGTATTCTGTTGGCATTTGAAACTAAATAAAAGCCCAAATACAGGTTTAGGTTTTTGTTTTTTTAAGGAACTTTAACTGTCAGGAGATATTAAAAATTACAGTGCTAAAACCCACCTACAGTGGAATTTTTGACACTATCTACACTGTTTTTCACCATCTGTGCTGGAGAATCACAAAAGGATAGTTTATGTCCAGAAGGCTTTTCTTCTCCTATTGATCCATTTTCTTTTGGTTCATCCAGACATTCAGTGGAAATTGAGAATTCCATACTTGAATCTGTGGATCTGCTAGAGGGTCCTGCGATGCTGAGGCATGGAGAATCCTTCCCTGTCGCTTTCTTCAAAGGCTTTGCTTTGGCTTGCACATTTAAGTTTCCTGTGAGTACCTTGGGTCTGGCACCTGTAATTTGCCCTTCCTGATTTCTCACTCCTTTTCCATTTAGTAAATTCTTCTGTCCAGTTGCTGCTGCTGCTGCTGCTGTTGCTGATCTTTCTACAACTTGTCTAGGTGACATGTTTTCCAACCGTGCATTATCACCATTTCCTGTTTTGGATTTTATTATAGTTTTGGGCTTTCCAGAAACATTTTTTCCCCCAGTTTTTAGTTGTTTTGTAATTTTAGATGCTATTTTTGTACCATCTTTTTCCTTTACATCATCTTGCTTCAGAGTTTTATTTATACTATTTCTATTGGTACTTGATGAATGTCCAGATGCTCCTAATCCATCGGATTTCATCTTTTTATTAGTAGAGAGATAACTCCAACACTCTTTCTTGTTATTTTCCCTCCAAGATTTGATTTTTATATCACCAGAGTCAGAAACTTGTTTCCTTTGCTATAAAGAAGAAAAAAAATACTTTGTAATTTGACTGAAATCTTTAACATATAATATTATGTGTTTCCAAAAACCAGTCTTTCAAAGAAGAAAAAAATAGAAAAGTTCAATTTTTGATTTAAGGTCAAAGCTTGAACTGTCTTTGATCATTTGGATCAAAACTTTGTCTCAGACTACCTTAATCAAATCTGAAATACAGCATAAGTGTTTATTTTAAAGGCATGCTATTCTATTAAATTAAATAAATAAATAACAGGAATGCTTTTTTAATGTATGAAGTTTTGGTATAAATTAATGTCTATAAAGATTCAGGATGCCTTGAGGAATGATAATATCCAAGATTTTTAAGAAGACTTACTCCCATGTTTTATACTACATCTTTTGTATACATCATCCCACTTAAACCTCACAACAGTCCCATGAAATAGCTCCTGTGGCTGTTTCTATTTCTTAGACAATAAATTGAGGATTAAAGTAGGTATGTGATTTACCCCAGGTCTCAGGTTGGTGAGGGACAGAACCAGGACTTGAACTCATGATTTAACCTCACACCGAAGTCATCTATATGGCATAATTTGAGGGAACATTATAAAGATTTTCAATAAAAATTCTCTCTTCAACCTTATCCCAAGTGCCAGAAATTTTATCATTAAAGACTTAATCCTCTGTGGGAAGAATACTTTACTTCTTGGAGTCCTTATTTAAAAAAAAAATTTTTTTTTAAAGCTCCTAGGAAGCACAGCACATCAATACACTACATCTGCAAAGCTTGGTTTTTGGACAAATAAGATACTAGTACAGCACTGGCTGGCTATAGGAAGTGAAGGAAAAGGGATCCTAAAAATAGTTGAAATAGCCTAAAAAGGGACAAATAAAATGGCACTGAAGATAAATGTACCTACTTCATCATTTTCCTTAGACCCAACCTTGATATGAAAGGGAACAAAGAAAATTTTTAAGTTGGTAGAAATTCTAGAATAATATTTTAAGATCATATTGTCATTCTTTTTTTTTTTGAGATGGAGTCTTGCTCTGTCACCAGGCTGGAGTGCAGTGGCCCAATCTCAGCTCACTGCAACCTCTGCCTCCCAGGTTCAAGCAATTCTCCTGCCTCAGCCTCCCGAGTAGCTGGGACTACGCCGCCACACTCGGCTAATTTTTTTTGTATTTCAGTAGAGATAGGGTTTCACCGTGTTGCCCAGGCTGATCTTGAACACCTGAGCTCAGGCAATCCACCTGCCTTGGCCTCCCAAAGTGCTAGGATTACAGGTATGAGTCACTGTGCCCAGCCAATATTGTCATTCTTTTTTTTTTTGAGATGGAGTCTTGCTCTGTCACCAGGCTGGAGTACAGTGGCGTGATCTTGGCTCACTGCAACCTCCGCTTCCCAGGTTCAAGCAATTCTCCTGCCTCAGCCTCCCGAGTAGCTGAGACTACAGGCATGCGCCACCACGCCCAGTTAATTTTTGTATTTTTAGTATAGACGGGGTTTCACCATGTTGGCCAGGATGGTCTTGATCTCTTGACCTCGTGATCCGCCCACCTGGGCCTCCCAAAGTGCTGGGATTACAGGCATGAGCCACCGTGCCCGTCCTATTGTCATTCTTTATGTAAGTATGCAAATGGTTTTTTTTTTCCCTTTGGAAGCTGTATGAGATTGTAGAGGTCTGAGGCAGAGCCTGTGCTCTCTTCATCTTTCATATCCCTCAGCACCATATCACATATTGGATACTCAAACAAACAAACAAACAAACAAAAAAAAAGTAGTGTTAACACTGGGCATATATTGTATATTTTGATATGCAGTTTAAGGTCTATTTTTAAATACGAAAAGCTTCCAATTACATTAAAAGTTGTCAAAGATAAAATAACATATGTGAATGTGTGTGCACACACAAAAATATATAATAAATAACTTGGTTAAATTTAGAAAAAAGGAAAGCATGGTGATAAAGCAACCACTAGATTCTTGTCCTAGTTTTGCTTCTAACCAACCTGGGACATTTCAGAAATTATTAACAGCTTTAGGTCTCAGCTTATGCCTGTCCACAAGGCAGAGACTGGTCCTATTCACAGCAGTCTTCCAGGATTCCATTAAAAAGTTCAAATAGACTTAGTCCTCATTTTTTGTTTTCTTGCTCAAATCTTAGCTCAAAACATAACATTTCTCTATTTTTAATACCTAAAGCCAGGCTGACTTCTGCTTTTAGAACTCCTTCCCACCCTTAACACTAACTCTACTTAATTTATTCTATCCTTGAATTTATGCATCTTGAAGTATTATGCTATGGGTGAAATCTATATAGTATACGGTATAGCTCTATGCCTTGAAAAATTTCACAATAGGCCAGGTGTGGATTGCTTGAGCCCAGGAGTCTGAGACCAGCCTAGGCAACATGGCAAAACTCTGCCTCTACAAAAAAAAAAAACACAAACATTAGCCAGGCATGGTAATTTGGGCCTATGCCAGCTATTAAGGAAGCTGAGGTGGAAGGATCCCTTGAGCCCAGAAGGTCAAGGCTGCAGTGAGCCGTGATTATGCCATGCCACTCCAGCCTGGGTGACAGAGTGAGACCCTGTCTCAAAAAATGGGAAAAATTAAACATAATCAAAAGAAGACAGAAGAGTATAATGAATCCTCACATACCTAATAGCCAGCTCTAAAAATTATTAATTATTAATTCCCATTTTGTTTCATACACATCTACTCCTATTTTATTTTCAAGCAAATCCCAGATATCATATATTTTATTCTTAAGTACTTTGGTACTAAGCATTCTTCTTAAATTGCTCTATGATGGAAAAATGAAGCAGGCAACAACCACCACCACAACAAAACAAACAAAAAACCTCTTCCCTGTCTTATCTGATAAACTTTCTCCCACCTCCTAGATAGCTCATCCCTGTTTGGAAAACACATTTATTTGCTCCACATTTATTGAGCACTTACTACATAATACTAGGTAATTGCACATAAATTATTTCACGTAATTTTCACAATAATCCTGTGAGGTTTTATTACTCCATTTTATAAATAAGCAAACTGAGACTCACAGACGACACATAATAAATGTAAAGCCAAAATTTGAACTCTTTATTTTATGTCCAGCATCCATTTCAGCATATCACTGTCTTTCTGGGGGAAACTTACTTCCTTCCCATTGGGAAGGAAACTGTTTCCTTCCAACTGTTCTTAACAGAAAAAAGACTTAGACAACCACAAAGTCAGGAGGATGAGGAAAAATAATGAAACCTTGTTCTATTTTGCAACAAGGCAAGGAAGGAGGAAAAGCCTGGTTGGTAGCAGGGGAAAGGAAGGCAAGTAGGTTAATTCCTCGGGGCCTTTAAAAAACACGGGGATAATAGGGAACACAGAAAAAAATGTCCTAGTGCACCATTTCCTAGAGCATGTTCTGTGGAATCATATAATATGTTTTAAAAGGGTTGAGGGGGCTGGGCGCAGTGGCTTACACCTGTAATCCCAGCACTTTAGGAGGCTGAGGCTGGTGGATCACAAGGTTAGGAAATCAAAACCATCCTGGCTAATACGGTGAAACCCCATCTCCACTAAAAATACAAAAAATTAGCCAGGCATCGTGGGGGGTGCCTGTAGTCCTAGCTGCTCGGGAGGCTGAGGCAGGAGAATGGCACGAACCCGGGAAGTGGAGCTTGCAGTGAGCCGAGATCACGCCACTGCACTTCAGCCTGGGTGACAGATCGAGACTCTGTCTCAAAAAAAAAAAAAAAAAAGGGATGAGGGAACCCTAGTCTTATTCCATAGCTATAACATTGGGGGAAATTTTGGATGCAATAATTCAAAAGTAGTTCTTTAGTGTTTCTCAGCACTTTCAAGGTGTAATATGCATCATCAGTCTATAAGAGGAGCTATGGGGCTGGGCGTGGTGGCTCACGCCTGTAATCCCAGAACTTTGGGAGGCCGAGACGGGCAGATCACCTGAGGTCGGGTGTTCGAGACCAGCCTGACCAACATGGAGAAACCCCGTCTCTACTAAAAATACAAAATTAGCCGGGTGTGGTGGCACATGCCTGTAATCCCAGCTACTCAGAAGGCTGAGGGAGGAGAGCTGCTTGAACCCAGGAGGCTGAGGCTGCGGTGAGCCAAGAACGTGCCATTGCACTCCAGCCTGGGCAACAAGAGCAAAACTCTGTCTCAAAAAAAAAAAAAAAAAAAAGAGGAACTATGGTGTGTGTAGCAACTCTCCAACTTATAGTTGATGCTAGATGGAGCTCATATCTTGTGAAATGCACTTTGGAAACAATCCTAAGAGGTTAACTGGCAAAAACCCAGTTTCCTGGTTTCTCACTCAAGACATTTGGAGCTTGACTTCTTCCTCAAGCCATGAGAACTCTCGGTTGTGGCTTGGAGCTGCATTAGTTCCTATCAACTGGCTGATGAGGAAGAAAAAAGGATTTCCTATTCCACTCTGCTAGGGCAATATGTTCACTGCATTCCAAACTGGAACTCTCAATGTATGTCTATCATTGTACCACACAGAGAAGGTTAGAATAATTTTGTACTTTGAATATATTATTAAGTGAACATCTGTAAGTTAGTCTGGAACCCTAACCATCATTAATAACATTTTTGGGAAGAAAAATTTATTTCAGGTTATAAGGAAAACAACAAATAACTTTGTGGATGGTAAAACAAACAAAAAACACATAAAACATGACATCTACCATCTTAACCATTTAACATAATTAAGTACTCTTTAAAACACTTCAGTAACAGTGTAGTAATGTTAGCTGCATGCACTTTGTTGCACAACAGATAACTTTTCAACTTGCAAAATGGAAACTCTGTACTCATTGAACAACTCCCCCTTTCTCCCTCCCCCTAGTTTTCAGCAACCACAATACTACCTTCTAAGAGTTCAACTACTTTAGATACCTCATATAACAAGTAACTTTTAAAGTAAAACACAGTTGTACTCTTAGTACTAATTGCTTTTTTCAAAAACACCAAAAATATATTATGTGAATTAAAAACTTTATTTTCGAGACGGAGTTTTGCTCGTCACCCAGGCAGGAGTGCAATGGCACAATATCGGCTCACTGCAACCTCTGCCTCCCAGGTTCAAGCAATTCTCCTTCCTCGGCCTCCTGAGCAGCTGAGATTACAGGTGTGCGCCGCCATGCCCAGCTAAGTTTTGTATATTTAGTAGAGATGGGGTTTCACCATGTTGGCCAGGCTGGTCTCGAACTCCTGACCTCAGGTGATCTACCCGCCTCGGCCTCCCAAAGTGTTGGAATTACAGGCGTGAGCAACCACGCCTGGCCTAAAATCTTCTTTTTTAAGAAGTAGGCTAATTAGAAAAATAGACATTGAATTAGGTCTATAGTTTTAAACAACTGCCAATAGACTGAAATAGCTCTGTTAGCTGCCAAAAAGGTTTTCAAGGAAATGAAAAAGGTAGATACTTCCAATGCCAGTTGGATATAAAAAATTCACTTTAAAACATTTATTAAATGTTCACTTGATTTAGAAAAAGAAAAATTTTCCATTAAGAAATAGCTTCAATTAATGAACAGATTTTTAAAACTTTTTCTGAAATATAAAATAAACTTTAAATAATTTGTTATCTTTTTCATTTGTACCTATAAAATTTAGAAAGTTTACCTGTGAGCTACTGAATATAGGCTTTTTGCCAAGTCTTCGATCATCACCTTTGTCAAATGCAGCTGTAGAAAGAAACAGCAATTTATTTTTATAGGGAACATTACTATACCTTAGAAGTAAAGGAAAAATAGTATGTCAGCAGAAAAAAAGTCATATTTTAATGGAAATAACTTAATAAACCTGAAACCAATCTAGTATACAAAACAACTCCCTATTATATTTTAGATTTTTTTTAAAAGAACCTCATTTTCTATCTGACTCTCTGGCCCCTAGGTTTTATGTTATTAAAATTAATAAATAAGAACTGTACAATCTCACAGAGAAGATTCATACATTTACAAAAACACGAGAATTTTCTCAAACCGTGACATTTTAGATAATTGGTTTCATTTAGTTTTTCAAATTACAAAAAATTACAGATTATGGCAAATGTAACATTCTACAAGCTATTAAATATGAGAAAATGTTTATACTAAATGTAAAAATATTCTGAAGTTAAAAATATTTTCTGGTTTTGCAGATATATATAATGAGGAAGGAGGAAAGAGAAAAGAAAAAATAAGGTTCTATTGAAAATAAAACAAGAAACAATCTTCAAAATATCATTCTTTTTGTAATTGAATAAAAATTCATTTTATAAGTTAGGTTTATATGGGAATTTATTGCAGAACTCATGTCTATGCTATTCAAATAAGAATTTGAAAGATGTCAGGAAAATATGTAGGCTGAAATAATGATATGAGAGCTACAAACATAGTTTAGCAAATGTATTTCTTTCTTTTGACGGTTACTGGGCTTTAAGATTATTTTGAAGAAATATATGTAATCTCCAAAAATTATTTGATTTTTATTAAATCAGCTAATAAAAAATACATTAAATTATCTGTAACTACCATGCATCTTCCATGATCTCTACTCTATAGGATATGTGCTATAAGACAAAGCAGGATCCTGAAAATGGCACTATAGGACTGATTTGCAGTAAGCAAATGACTCTGCACAATAATACACAGGAAGAAATTAAAATAAAAAATTTCACCCCAAAGTCAGTAACTCAACTATGACATACGAAATGTAGTAACAGACAACCCAGAACCATTCCTTTATCTGGGTTTCCCGAGGAAGTAGTTATGCATAAGTCAGGACTCATAATTCAACTTATTTAAGATTAAAACATTATTATTACACTGACTCAACGTAATAGAATGAAAAGTCCTTTTTGACAATTCAAAAAGGATTGTTGGATTAGCTGGATAGTTGGATTACCAATAACATTTTATTTAAATATGGGTATTTACATGTATTTTTAATTAGCACTTTGAAGAATTAAAGAACACTGAAGCTCAACTTAACTATGAAATCCTCTAAAATAGAGAAAAACAAAGTTTCCTACTAATCAGGAGAGCGCTGAAAGACACCTACTGAAGGAATGCTGATCTTATCTTGTTACTTCACATTACATACATTTTGTAAAAATAAAACATTTAAAAATCAGCAGAGAAAGAGTCACAAGGAAAAAAATGTCCAATTTCTAAGACCTTCTTCTCATAATTTTTGTTTAAAATAATGGAATTTTTTTGAAAAGTGCTCTTCATATCACATCTAGCTACACTATCATGTAATGCTTATAATGTAAAAGCAGATCCTATGCTGATGATACCACTAAAGAATTTAACATATTTATGCATTCTCAAAATATATTTTAACAGATATGGCTTCCATGTTTTACAGTACTAAAATGTTTGCTTCATAAAATTTAGTCTCTTAAAACGTTGTAAAAACTATACACACTGGATATGTCAATATTTTTTCTAAGCCACCTGCTTTAACCCAAAAATACTCATGAAGCCATTTTTAGTTCCACACCCTCGAATTTTTATTTCGATATATATTTTTAAACACATGTTCTGAAAAATATACATCTTTTGTTTAATGCTAATGTTTCAGATGATACCTATTAAATGTCACGGACCACTGTGCAGCTCCTGAGGGACAGTCCGCAATAGCACACTGCACATCACTGAACCAATCAGTTGTGAAATAAAGCCATCTATTCCAAGCAAAACCACAAGAAAGCGTGTCTTACGAAAAAGATGGAAAAGCTTTATGACAAAACATATTTAAAAAGGAGGAAAAAGTATGTTTGATACTCTGTTCTATGTGGGCTACATTTTCTTACACTTTTAATCTCTTCACAAGAATGCTTGCAAGCAAATTTGCCTAGAACATTGTTGCTAATGTATAGTAAGATTAAAAATTGATATATATATATATATATATATATAAAGGAAATTAGTTTCATTTTCTAAGAACAGCTAAAAAGCATGATTTATTAAAACTGCCTAAACATATGAGCACCAGTTTCAGTTAGCATCCTATTATCCAACAGAAGCACACAAATGTTAACCTTTCCACTTATCAGAATGCCCTCAAAATATCTGCTGTCACAACAATCATTACATAAGAATTGAAATATCTCAAGGCTAACGTACCTGCTTGGATTTTCTGTTGATCATCTGTGCTCATCAGCTTCCAGCTTTCTGTGTGACGAACAGCATAGAAAGACTGAACCAGGAAGATCCACAGCTTATCACGCAGAGCCTGGATCTTGCACGTAAAACCCTGTGTTCAAGCAACAAATCAGCAGCTGGTGAGAGCCACATTGTCATAGCAACCAGTCATTATTCCTTTCAGAATCTACTTACTCCTAAGCTAGATCAATGATGTCATCATTTAGATTTTTAAGATCGTTGGGTACATGTTATTTATGAAGGCTTACTCATTAATAACAAAATTTTATAAATGAACACAAAGCTAAAAAATCTCATCTTTTCAACCAAACGTTATTTTAAAACACCAATGCCCTTGATATGAACACCTTCTGCAGCCTTTTCATATCAACTATGACATTACAAGGTCAAATGCTCTATGGAATAGTAATAAATATGATATATTTTAAAAACCATTTTTGTTGAACAAATACAGAATGCCAATAATTTGTAATTACCTAATTAATGGCCACTGATTAATTGTACTTAAAAATAAATATTTTAATTTTGCTTCACCGCCTAATTTTAAAATATGATTTTTTGAAAAGAAAAATTAAGATTATAAAAATAAAAGACACTGATGATTAAAAACTCTAAAATACACATTTTATATCTAAAAAATTTACTGTAGGACCAGGGAGAAATACTAGAGTTATGCTGTGCCAAATAATATTGCTAAGTGTCACACTACATTTAAAATTACCCAGCCAAAGTGCCAATTTCTAAACTTTTATAAAAAGTCCATTTGGAGACAAATGGAATTTTTAAAATTTAGTATTATAAAAAATTCCAAACATATACAAAAGTAGAGATCTTAATCCACCCCTAGGTATCCACTGCCTGGCTTCAATGACCCATGCAACATTTAAAATGCACATTCATTTAAAAATCTTAGTTCAAATATTGCATTATTTTAATAAATTTCATTACATTCAGTACCATTTCCTTTGTACTGTCAGAGTTCAGCAATGTGTCCAGAGCCATAAGAAGAGAGCAACTATTTTCAGTGGTGATATTTTCTTCAATTGCTTTGAAAATTGTGTCCAACAGATCGGCTGTGCTACTCATTGCTTGTGACTATAAAACACATAAATTAATATTTAAGAGGAATACATATAAAATGCACAAGAAATGTGAAAGTCTGGCGTTAACAGATCATTATAACTAGCTGTATGAAGTCAACCAGAAATATTTGTCTTTTCCCTTTCTTTTGTTAAAAAATCCACATATATGCATATACACACAGTTTTTAAAAGCCAACATAGCCCTAAATACAGAATCTAGAAATAAACAATAGGAGTTATTTATTCCGTGAATAATTTTAGAGAAAGTAGCTTCCCAATAAGACAGAGAATTCTGCATGGACCATAATTGTATTACTGGCCAAAACAGTATCTTTATGACTGGTTTCTAAAACGTGGCTTGCTGAGGGAGGACTAGAGTTGGCCAGAATTACACTGTGCCTTGCCAGGGCACTCAAACCTGTCCCTCTCGCCTTTCTCATCGTGTGAGCCAAAAATCCTGTCCATCACTGCCTTAAATCCTATGTAAACATGCCATCTGCCATGGAGTTTATTTAAATCACATTAATTTAATCAAAAGCAACCTGCATTTAAAAGCTCTTATATAATTGAAATCAGAACACAAAGATGGAACTAAATATAGGATATAACTTTAGACATAGTACCTGTAAGAGAAGAGCAAAATTTTCACTCTGAATAATCTTGGAGAAGTTTTCTACAATAAATGCAATACATTTTTCTTGAAGCTGAGACGCCATGGTCAGTGCCACTTCTGTCCACTTCACTCTGGGTAAACTGATGATTAGCCTGTCACTTTCCATCAGAAGAAAAGCAGCATTCTTATCATTCTTAGATTTAAAAAAAAAATTGAAAAAGTTAGATGGTATTACTGCTCATAAAGTAACTCTCTAAGCAAATCAAATACTTTTGTTGTTGTGGGATGTTTCCTGCAAAAACAAAATTCCAGGTAGCTAATGTCTTTGTCATTAGTTTTACATATAACGTTTATTTACTCATTCATTCAGAATTATTCAAAAGGGTAAAGTTTGAGCTAGGAAGAAACCAGCTTTAAAAGGTAGCTAAAACAGGTGGGGCACGGTGGCTCAATCCTATAATCCCAGAACTTTGGGAGGCTGAGGAGGGTGGATCACTTGAGGTCAGGAGTTCAAGATCAGCCTGGCCAACATGGTGAAACCCCACTTCTACTAAAAATACAAAAATTAGCCAGGCATGGTGGTGCACAGCTGTAATCCCAGCTACTCAGGAGGCTGAGGCAGGAGAGTTGCTTGAACCCGGGAGGCAGAGGTTGCAGTGAGCCGAGATCAGACCACTGCACTCTGGCCTGGGTGACAGAGCAAGACTCCGCCTCAAAAAAAAAAAAAAAAAGAAAGAAAGAAAGAAAAAGTAGCTAAAATAAACCTGACAGCAAAGTGATAATAACTAGAAAGAAAAATTTGAGTTCCCTAAGATTATCACTACTAAGGTAATTTCTGTGCTTACAGATACCATTCATAACTGCATGGCTCCACCAGCATAGCATTCACTCTTTTCTAACTACAAAATACGTGTTCTTTACGCAAATTTGGAAAGGTTAAAAATTACTTATAATTCCCAGGGATTTTCCTCCTCTTCTCTAATTAGGTAAGACTCTGCTGTTTATATTTTATTCATTTCATGATTCATTATTATACCATGGAAAAAAACATTCACAAATATTGATCTCTATGGAAAGTGGAATGACAATGCACAAATACCATGTACTCCAAGGAAAAGGAAAAAAAGGCAACTTATAGATTACTGTATCTTATTCATGTTTTATTTCCAGTTCTTAAAGCAATACTTAGTAAATAACTATTTATTAATTAGTTACTTGATAGACTGGTAATTGAAAAACATGGCCACAAATTCCATCCACCAAGAGGTGAATCTATTTCCTCAGTCTTGAATCTAGACTACTAGCCTTTTCACTTGCCTTAACCAACAGGGTTGATGTGCAAGTTCTAGAGCCTAGGCCTCAAGAAGGCTTGCAGCTTCAGTCTTTACCTTCTGAGAATGCCTAAAGAAGCCTGGTAAGGAAGAACATTTGGTGCAGGAGGACCAGACCCCCAGCTCAGTCCCCAGCTGAATGCAGCCGCCATAGACAAGACCAGCAGAAGAATCACCCAGTGAACTCACAGAATTGTGAGAAGTCTTTTCAAGCCACTTAGTTCGGGCGTGGTTTGTTACATAGCAATAGATTATCATTGATAAATCTGGAAATGACTGAAATACCTTAACACAGACAGCATGATGTGGACTTTACACAGCTTCTGTTTTTTTTGTTTTTTTTTTTAGGTCCAGAAGCACTACGTCTTCCCTGATACCATACATCTACATCAGATTCCTTTTACACACACTATAAGAAAATCTGTCGTTTTTTGTTAGAGCACATAGTTCATTTGTAATTAATCAAACATGAACATTACTATATGATTAATGTCTGTCTCCCTCACTAGGCTGTATGTTCAATGAGTGTAAAACTACCTCTGTTTTAGCTCACCAATGTACCCTCAGGGCCTAGTATAAAACTGGGTTATAGTAGACACTAAAATTTATTTGCTGATCTTTTAACGTGATTGGAGACAGAGTCTATCAATCAATCTCTAAGATAACAAGTTTAATCTTTCAACTTCAAAACTAAAAATTTTAACCATTTACTAATAATTCTTTTTTTTTCTTTGACACAAGTCTTGCTCTGTCACCCAGGTTGGAATGTAGTGGCTTGAACATGGCTCGCTGCAGCCTCAAACTCCTGAGATCAAGTGATCCTCCTGCCTCAGCCTTTCAAGTAGCTGAAACCATAGGTGCATGTTTATTTTTTAAAAAAGTATTGGCCAGGCACGGTGGCTCACACCTGTAATTCCAGCACTTTGGGAGGCCGAGGCGGGCAGATCACGAGGTCAGGAGATTGTGACCATCCTGGCTAACATTGGCATCCTTACTAAAAATACAAAAAAAATTAGCTGGGTGTGGTGGCAGGCACCTGTAGTCCCAGCTACTTGGGAGGCTGAGGGAGAAGAATGGCGTGAACCTGGGAGGCAGAGCTTGCAGTGAACCGATATTGCACCACTACACCCCAGCCTGGGCGACAGAGCGAGACCCCGCAGCTGGAATGCAGTAGTGCGATCTCGGCTCACTGCAACGAGGTCTTGCTGTGTCACCCAGGCTGGAGTGCAGTGGTGCGATCGCAGCTCACTGCAACCTCCACCTCCCCAGTTCAAGCAATTTTTGTGCCTCAGTCATGTGAATAGGTTGGATTACAGGTGCATGCCACCATGCCCAGCTAATTTTTTGTATTTTTAGTAGAGACGGGGTTTCACCACGTTGGTCAGGTTGGTCTGAAACTCCTGGCTTCAAGTGATCCACCCGCCTCAGCCTCCCAAAATGCTGGGATTACAGGTGTGAGCTACCATGCCCAGCTCTAAAAAAATTTTTGTAGGGCTGGAGTCTTGCCATGCTGTCCAGGCTGGTCTTGAACTCTTGGCTTCAAGTGATCCTCCCACCTCAGCCTCCCAAAGTGCTGGGATTATAAGTGTGAGCCACTGCACCCAGCCAATAATCCTTAAAAAATGTATTATATTCTTCCACTGCTTTGAGTAAAAGAAAAAAAAGTCATACTTTGCTATAATTCGTCTCATTTTTAGAACCATTGTCGTTTCCTCTTCCAGTGACTTCCTGAGTAACTGTGCAATTACTAAGTTTTAGACAATAAGCTCAATCAGTTCTACTGCAGGCACTGCTCTGGTAAGGAAGTCAAATGTAAGGTATTTAAATAAATTTGGCAGGTATCTACAAAGTGCTTACTATATACATAATGTGATGTGCTCTGACAGTAGTATTTTTAAAAAAACCACAGATATAGAGTATAACCATCATAATTTAGCTTGGAAAACTACTATATGGACATAGTTAAATAACATAGGTGATACATGATCTTATTCCATACTCATCTGAATATATGATAAACATTAAATGCTAGAGTACCTCGAGATTCAAAGAAAAAAAAAGTAATACTTTTAGACCAAACACTTAAATTTTAATTCAACAGTTAATACAATCACATAGTTTTAAAATTTCAAATATAGGGCAACCCACTCGGGTCCCCTTCCACGCTGTGGAAGCTTTGTCCTTTCACTCTCACAATAAACCTTGCTACTGCTCAAAAAAAAAAAAAAATTCAAAATGTAAAAAGGACATTCTACGAAAAGTCTTCCTCTCCTCCCTGTCCCCAAACCATCCATTTTACGACCAATATTATTTTTTCCCTTATCTTTCCAGTTATTTTATGCATATACAAATAAAACATATATGTAATTTTCTGCTTATTTATCCAAATGAAGGCATTAATATGCACAGTACTCTGTATCTTCCCTTTTACACTTAGCACACATCTTGAATATTCTTCTTACCAGCATACATATTTTTTCTGTTTTAATAGCCATGTAATTGTCCATAATATAGACATATCACAAGTCATTTAACCAGTCCTGTGCTTAAAGACATTTACATTGTTTTCAGTTTTGCTATTATGTCGTAATGACTTACCTTGTATACAACATTATTTCACATATATGTGAAAATATCTACAAGATACATTTCTAGAAGTAGAATTGCTGGGTCAATACTACTTCTCTTAACCTGGATTCTGCCTAAAAATTGAGCCTGAGAAACAGGCTTATATGCAGACAGTTTATTTGTGAAGTGATCCTGGGGGATCTGAGGTGCTGGAAGAGTGCAACAGGGAAGAAAGGAAGGAAAGCCAATTCATGGGTGTATTTTCTATCTCTCTACTACTCAAAGTGGCGTCAGCTAGCCAGAGCCTGTTAGAAATACATAATCTCTGTATCCTCCCTTGACTTACTGAATTAGAATCTGCATTTAAACAAGACCCCCAAGTGTTTTGCAGATACATTAAAGTTTGAAAAGCACTAATACAGAATTCACTATTGTAGGCAACTGGGACTCAATCTTGTTCGGGACCCTCTGAAGAGCTATGAAGGACACACTTTGAATTATCCATCCAACAGACAGAACAAGGAAACATTAACCACTGGCTCTCTTCTACCACTGGTCAAGGCTTTCCCTCAGGGATGTTAACTCTCTTTCACCTCCAGGTTTACACAGGTTCAGAATTGCTGAGCTGCAGGTATCTCATGTAGAGTAGCAGTGAAGCCTCAGGACAGAAAGTGAGAAAGATGTGTATGTGATGTGGCTGAGGGAAAGTGCTGTCAGAATCACATCCACGGGCAGCTAGATGCTGCAGCAATAGTTTGAGTACAAATATGGGCCAAGAGGCTATAAGGTGGGACACCAGGGGTACCCAAAACACTGCCAATATACAATCAATGGAGCACTGTTTTTCAAGTGGTAGACTCCTCCATTGCAACCCAGAGAAATGTATTTAGTGGTTCACAATCAGCACTAGAAAACAAAAGAAAGAAGGGGGTGGGTGGGTGAGAAAGGAAGGAGAAACATAGAAAACACCAGTACATCATATGAAATAAGGCTAAGAGATCTTTTGTGAAACTTGTGTTTCTGTCCTATATGTGTTAGTGTATTGGGTTGCAATGAAAACAACAACAAAACAAACAAAAAACATCTTTTTATTCTGGGTCACAAATAAAAAGCTTAGGAAACACAGAAAAAGGTGTGCTAATTTACGACCTTCCCAGGAATAAATCAGAATATTTATCCCATATATTCTTACTAACACAGTGAAAATTTCTTTTCATTATTCCGAAAGACAGAAAATGGTCTGACATGGTAGTTCTCATGTCTTCTCTAATGAAGTTCAGGATCTGCTTATCAAATTAAGAGGTATCTGTATTTCCTTAGTGAACTATCTAATTCTATCCTATGTTTCGCTTTGATTTTAAAAATCAATGTGTAGAAACTCTCTATATACTAGGAAAATTAGTGTTATAAATATCATATGAAATGTTATCTGTCTTTTGACTTGGTGACAAAGAAAGATAAAAATTTAAAGTTCCTCACACTAAAACATACTTAAAAATTCTCCATGTTATACGCTAATGTAGTAGCACTTTCAAATCTCCCTTGATGACAAAGAAATACTTGATGGATCAGCGCACCTTCCATGGCACATGTGGCTGAACTGAATTAGAACTAAAGAAGGCTTAAGAAGACTGTTTGAGAAGTGACATCAGCAAGATGGCAGAATAGGAAGCCCTAAACCCTCCTTCCCCCATAAACACACTGATTCAACAATTAACAAATTCTCTTTGTGAGAAATTGAGAAGCTAGTTGAAAGGCTCCTGCACTGAGAATGAGCATGAAACCAGACACTTTGAAGCTGATAGGGAAATTTGAGACACACTCTCACCAGAATCCTACCCCTGGCACAGAGCTGTACAACTGGGAAGAAAACCACAAGCTTCCAGCTTCTCCCTGGAGACGGAAAGAGTTAGACCATGTATCAAACATCCAACTTTTCCAGGGGTTGCCTGCATGACTGATTTCTGTCTTGCAGTCTTGGAGTGCTGATGGGACCCAGCAAACTCTAGCTACCTGGGAAAGAATACAAATGGTGATTTGGGCTGGTAGTCACCTGGGGACTAGTGAGAACAGAGATGGTGATTCTGACCGAGAGTCAGCACAGTCTGTCACTCTTGCTCAGCACACAGTGAGTAGACGACAGCTTCTAGTTCCCAACATCTCCCTAGGGAGACAAAGAATTGAAATGTGTATCCAAAGCCCCAACTTTTATGAGGACTGTCCAAAGAACAGGTTTCTGTCCTGCTCTTTTGGAGTGCTAATGGGACGTGGCATGTTTTAGCCATCCGAGGGCCAATGAGAACAAAGAAGGCAGATGATGTTGCATGCGACTAGTTGCCAGAGCCCCTTCACTTGTCTCAGTAGAGAGTGAACAGCTGGAAAAGCCCCAAATCCCGCCTTCTACTTGGGGCAGGAAGGAGTGTAGAGGAATATCCAATGACCTAACTTTTCTGAGGGCTACCCAAGAAACTTGACTCAGAGCACTAATATGACCCAGTATACTCTAGATGCTTGGAAACCACTACAAAGAAAGTGAGTTTGACTAGCAAGAAGGTTTGAGAGGCCCTGAACCTCTGGCTGGGCTGATTATTAAGGGTCTTCTTCCTGTCCATGAGAACTGGAAGAGGTAGCTGTTAATCTAATGTGCAGATACAAACAGAGTTAAGGAAAATGAACAAAGAAATATGTTCCAAAGAACAAAATAAATCTCCAGAAACTGGCCTAAATGAAACTGAGATATATGATTTAGCTCACAGATAATTCAATATCATCATCATCATAAAGATGTTCACACCAAGGTCAGGAAAATAATGCATGACAAAGTAATAATTTCAGTAAAGAGATATACAATATTTTTAAGGTGCCAAACAGAAATCATGGAGCTGAAGAATACAATTACTGAATTGAATGTTCAACAGCAGACTAGATCAAAGAGAAGAAAGAATAAGCAAATTCAAAGACAGGTCATTGAAATTATTATTCAGTCAGAAGAGCAAAAAGAATGAAAAATAGTAAAGAAAGTTTAAGGCACTGTGGCGAAATACACACATTACTAAAGTTCCAAAGGAGAAAGGAGAAAAACGGTCAGAAAACTTATTGAAAGAAATAATGGCTGAAAACTTCCCAAATCTGGAGAAGGAAACAGACACCCAGATCCAGGAAGCCCAAAGTACTCCCAAATAAGATGAATCCAAAGAAATCCACAGTAAGACATATAATCAAACTGCCAAAGTAAAAGCAAATTTTGAAAGCAGCAAGAAAAAAGCAACTTATGCACAAGGGAATGTTTATAAGACTAAAGGCAGATTTTCCAGCAGAAAGCTTACAGGCAATAAGGGAGTGCAATGATATATTCAAAGTGCTTTTTAAAAACAAACCCTTCCGACCAAGAATACTAAACCTGGCAAAACTGTCCTTCAAAAATGAGGGCAAGAAAAAGACAAAAACTGAGAAAATTAATCACCAGTTGATCTGACTTATAAGGAGTGCTAATAGGAATTCAAGTTGAAACAAAAGTACATTAAAAAGTAACATGAGAGCATAAGAAAGTATAAAACTCATTGGTGAAGAAAAATATATAAGGCCAGGCATGGTGGCTCATGCCTGTAATCCAGGCACTTTGGGAGGCCAAGGTGGGCAGATCACTTGAGCTCAGGAGTTCGAGACCAGCCTGAGCAATACGGCAAAACCCTGTCTCTACAAAAAAATACAAAAAATTAGCTGGTTGTGGTGGCATGCACCTGCAGTCCCAGCTACTTGGGAGGCTGTGGGGTGAGAGGACTGGTTGAGCCTAGGAAGCTGAGACTGCAGTGAGCCACTGCACTCCAGCCTAGGTGACAGAGCAAGATCTTATCTCCAGGAAAAAAAGAAAAGAAAAGAAAAATACATATAAACAAACAAAGAGTAATGAGTACTGTATCACTTATGGTAGTGAATAAATCACTTAAAAAAAAAAAAAGATATTGGCTGGGCACAGTGTCTCATGCCTGTAATTCCAACACTTTCAGAGGCTGATCTAGGCAGATCGCTTGACCCCAGGAGTTTGAGGCAAGCCTGGGCAACATGGCAAAACCATTTCTACAAAAATCAGCCAGGTGTGATGGCACGTGTCTGTAGTTTCAGCTACTCGGGAGGCTGAGGCAGGAGCTCAAGGCTGCAGTGAGCTGTGATCATGCCACTGCACTACAACTTGGGTGACAGAGTGAGACCCTGTCTTAAATTTTTTTTTCATTTTTTAAGCATGGTGTTAGGTTCACAGCAAAACTGAGAGGAAAGTACAGAGATTTCCCATAAGCCCCCTGATCTCACACAACGCACAGCCTCTCCCATTATTGACATTCAACACCAGAGTGGTATATTTGTTACAACTGAATTAATCACTTTTAATTTTTGCATATAAGTTAAAAGATAAATGTATTAAAAATAACTATAACTAAAAAGTATATTAACAAATATGTACTATAGGTAGATATAAATGGTGAAATTAGTAACAGAGTGTATGTGTGGGGGGAGAAGTAAAAGTGAAGAATTTCTGTGTATGTGATTGAGCTTAAAATAGACTGTTATATCTATGAGATATTTATGTAGGCCCCATGGTAATTATAAATAAAATACATACAGAAGTTATACCAAGGCAGTAAGCACCATGTGGTTTGGGTAAAATGTTAACGCTCCGCTTTTAGTATATATAAATGTTGTTAGAAGCATAAAATGAAGATGGCCGAATAGGAACAGCTCCAGTCTCCAACTCCCAGCGCGAGCGACACAGAAGACTGGTGATTTCTGCATTTTCAACTGAGGTACTGGGTTCATCTCACTGGGGAGTGCCGGACGATCGGTGCTGGTCAGCTGCTGCAGCCCAACCAGTGAGAGCTGAAGCAGGGCAAGGCATTGCCTCACCTGGGAAGCGCAAGGGGGAAGGGAATCCCTTTTCCTAGCCAGGGGAACTGAGACACA
>NW_012101428.1:417751-420244 GCF_000951045.1 Mandrillus leucophaeus | reverse complement strand
GTCCATCAGCGACAGACTGGATTAAGAAAATGTGGCACATATACACCATGGAATACTATGCAGCCTAAAAAGGGCTGAGTTTGTGTCCTTTGTAGGGACATGGATGCAGCTGGAAACCATCATTCTCAGCAAACTATCTCAAGAACAGAAAACCAAACACCACATGTTCTCTCATAGGTGGGAACTGAACAATGAGATCACTTGGACTCGGGAAGGGGAACATCACACACCGGGTCCTATCACGGGGAGCCGGGAGTGGGGAAGGATTGCACTGGGAGTTATACCTGATGTAAATGACGAGTTGATGGGTGCTGACGAGTTGATGGGTAAAGCACGCCAACATGGCACAAGTATACATATGTAACAAACCTGCACGTTATCCACATGTACCCTAGAACTTAAAGTATATAAAAAAAAAGATAGTATAGTACTGGTGAAAACAGAAGCAAAAAAAAAAAAAATAAAAGGAACACTAACACGGTGAAACCCCGTCTCTACTAAAAAATACAAAAATCTAGCCGGGCGAGGAGGCGGACACCTGTAGTCCCAGCTACTCGGGACTTGGGAGGCTGAGGCAGGAGAATGGCATGAACCTCGAAGGCGGAGCTTGCAGTGAGCTGAGATCCAGCCACTGCACTCCAACCTGGGTGACACAGCGAGACTTCGTCTCAAAAAAAAAAAAAAAAAAAAAAAAAAAATACAGAAATAGAACAACTTATTTATGGACTTTTCATTTTTGACAATGTTTCTGAAGATAAATGCATGGGACGAGGATAGTCTTTTCAACAAATTTTGTTGAAGCAATTGATCGTCTATTTACACAAAACAAACCTCAACCATAATATGTACCACATAAAAATATTAACTCAAAATTGATTATAGACCTAAATATAAGACATGAAACTGTAGAACTTTTAGGAAAAACAAAACATTGTGTCACTGGGGCGGGCAAAGATTTCTTAGACAACACCAAAAGCATGATTAATACAATTTTTAAAATGATATATTGGAATTCGTCAAAATTAATAATTTTATTCAAAAGACAGTATAAAGAATGAAAAGGCAAATTAAATTACAGAGGGCAAAAATGTTTGCACAATACTTTTTTGGTAAGTTTTTATATTCTACATCATATATGACATTCTGAAAAGGCAAAATATGTAGGTACAGACAACAGATTAGTGCTTGTCCTGGGCTCTAAGTCGGTGGAGGGGTTGTTTACAATGGACAATGGGAGGGTTTGAGAGGCAGTTGATGATTTTCTATATCTTTATTAATGGGGGTTACATTACTTTATGCATTTTTCAAAACTAGAGGAATCATAAACTCTAATGGGTACATTTTATATTTAAGTTTCACCTTATTAAAATAAATAAGAGCGATGACAAGCTACTGGGAAATAAATGTAGCCTACCCAATATTTAATGTAACTGTCCTCTGCTTTGCTCTGCTCCTCTGGTGGGCTTCCTAATTGGCAGGTGCAAGCTGAGTTTTGGGCAGTATGCTTGCATTTTGACCTGGACAAGGCACTTAGATACAACTTAGTTATTGACTTCTGTGTTACAAAGGGGGCTGTGAGCCACCCTGAAGCTTTTCTTTGGGTTTCCACTGGAGAAGCTGTGCAACATTCTGGCCATGATATGTAAAAAAATCATTTTGTTCATCATGGTAACTATAGTTTTCATAGAAAGATTATATTTGGGCAACATTATTTTTTAAAATGTCTTTTACTCAGTTAACTGCCAACTAAGTATAGAGAGGAAGTTAAAAAATAAGTTTTCTATAGAATTATATACGAATTAAAAAAATGTAAAATCATTTAAATTTTTAACCATGTTAAAGGGAGTGTCATGGCCCAGAGCGTTATTCTTAGAAGATGCCAGCCTTACAAAGACCCATCAGGGTAAGCAAGTCTAGAGGCAAGCAGTTAAAAATGATACACTTCTAACTATGCACTTCAAGGTGAAATAGATTTTATAGAAAAAGCCATATATGACAAAAATCTAAACTTTCAGAACTAGATGAATTGATGGATAGCATTACAAAATGACAGCTAATAGAACATAATTCAAAATCAAATGAGTTTTGAAAATAGAGCATCAGGGTCGGGTGTGGTGGCTCATGCCTGTAATCCCAGCACTTTGGAAGGCTGAGGCAGGCAGATCACGAGGTCAAGAGATCGAGACCAACACGCTGAAACCCCGTCTCCACTAAAAATACAAAAACTTAGCCTGGCGTGGTGGCAGGCGCCTGTAGTCCCAGCTACTAGGGAGGCTGAGGCAGGAGAATGGTGTGAACCCGCGAGGCGGAGCTTGCAGTGAGCCAAGATCGCGCCACTGCACTCGAGCCTGGGTGAGAGAGCCAGACTGCATCAAAGAAAGGAAGAAAGAAAAGAAAGAGAAAATAGAGCATTTGGCAGAGAGCATCATCCATATGACCCTTCACCTGGGTCATATTCTCATTGTGGCTTCCAGGGTTTTTTTCTCTATCCTT
>NW_012101428.1:399596-417701 GCF_000951045.1 Mandrillus leucophaeus | reverse complement strand
GGCAAAGATTTCTTAGACAACACCAAAAGCATGATTAATACAATTTTTAAAATGATATATTGGAATTCGTCAAAATTAATAATTTTATTCAAAAGACAGTATAAAGAATGAAAAGGCAAATTAAATTACAGAGGGCAAAAATGTTTGCACAATACTTTTTTGGTAAGTTTTTATATTCTACATCATATATGACATTCTGAAAAGGCAAAATATGTAGGTACAGACAACAGATTAGTGCTTGTCCTGGGCTCTAAGTCGGTGGAGGGGTTGTTTACAATGGACAATGGGAGGGTTTGAGAGGCAGTTGATGATTTTCTATATCTTTATTAATGGGGGTTACATTACTTTATGCATTTTTCAAAACTAGAGGAATCATAAACTCTAATGGGTACATTTTATATTTAAGTTTCACCTTATTAAAATAAATAAGAGCGATGACAAGCTACTGGGAAATAAATGTAGCCTACCCAATATTTAATGTAACTGTCCTCTGCTTTGCTCTGCTCCTCTGGTGGGCTTCCTAATTGGCAGGTGCAAGCTGAGTTTTGGGCAGTATGCTTGCATTTTGACCTGGACAAGGCACTTAGATACAACTTAGTTATTGACTTCTGTGTTACAAAGGGGGCTGTGAGCCACCCTGAAGCTTTTCTTTGGGTTTCCACTGGAGAAGCTGTGCAACATTCTGGCCATGATATGTAAAAAAATCATTTTGTTCATCATGGTAACTATAGTTTTCATAGAAAGATTATATTTGGGCAACATTATTTTTTAAAATGTCTTTTACTCAGTTAACTGCCAACTAAGTATAGAGAGGAAGTTAAAAAATAAGTTTTCTATAGAATTATATACGAATTAAAAAAATGTAAAATCATTTAAATTTTTAACCATGTTAAAGGGAGTGTCATGGCCCAGAGCGTTATTCTTAGAAGATGCCAGCCTTACAAAGACCCATCAGGGTAAGCAAGTCTAGAGGCAAGCAGTTAAAAATGATACACTTCTAACTATGCACTTCAAGGTGAAATAGATTTTATAGAAAAAGCCATATATGACAAAAATCTAAACTTTCAGAACTAGATGAATTGATGGATAGCATTACAAAATGACAGCTAATAGAACATAATTCAAAATCAAATGAGTTTTGAAAATAGAGCATCAGGGTCGGGTGTGGTGGCTCATGCCTGTAATCCCAGCACTTTGGAAGGCTGAGGCAGGCAGATCACGAGGTCAAGAGATCGAGACCAACACGCTGAAACCCCGTCTCCACTAAAAATACAAAAACTTAGCCTGGCGTGGTGGCAGGCGCCTGTAGTCCCAGCTACTAGGGAGGCTGAGGCAGGAGAATGGTGTGAACCCGCGAGGCGGAGCTTGCAGTGAGCCAAGATCGCGCCACTGCACTCGAGCCTGGGTGAGAGAGCCAGACTGCATCAAAGAAAGGAAGAAAGAAAAGAAAGAGAAAATAGAGCATTTGGCAGAGAGCATCATCCATATGACCCTTCACCTGGGTCATATTCTCATTGTGGCTTCCAGGGTTTTTTTCTCTATCCTTTCCTTCAATTTGAGTTTGTTTGTTGCATTGAAACTAATGGTACTTTAATGAGACAAGAATCTTTCATTTTGCAGTATCAGAAAGTACATATGAATGACCCCAAGAATACTGTCTCTGAAGAAATTTTTGTGAAACTCACAAAATTAAGTAGTAGTGACACATTATTAGTCAAGGGTCTTTCCTCTTACCTCATAATCCTATCACATGAACATGATAGTAAATTACTTATATAGTTTAGCTCTGTGTCCCCACCCAAATCTCACCTTGAATTGTAATCCCGATAATCCCCATGTGTCAAGGTCAGGACTAGATGGAGGTAAGTGGATGATGGGGGAAGTGTGCCCCATGCTATTCTCGTGAGAGTGAGAGAGTTTCATGAGATCTGATGGTTTTATAAGCATCTGGCATTTCCCCTGCTGGCACTCAATTCATTTTGCCATCGTGTGAAGAAGGTGCCTTTCTTCCCCATCACTTTCTACAATGCCTGAGACCTTCCCAGCCATGTGAAATTGGGAATCAGTTAAACCTCTATATAAATTACCAAGTCTCATGTATTTTCTCATAGCAGTGTGCGAATGAGTTAATATAGTTTACTTCAGGAATGATTCAGCCTTCAAACAAATGTACTGCTGAACATCCAGACAATCAAAACAGACAGACAAGCAAGCAATAAAAACATCATGAAAGATTTTTTCTGTCTTCAAAATTAGTTTGGAATTACCTCTAATTTTTAGTTCAGGAAATTTTTATCACTTAAGTGATTATACTTTCATTCAGTGGAAAATTTTCAGATTTGTAGCTCTCAGGAAAAGTTGATGTAATATTTTTTAAATTATCTATTTGTCAATTTTAAGAATATTAAAATAATTTTAATATATATTTTAGAGAGTTTTAGTAATATTTCCCCTTAATACAAAAAATGCAATCCTACTTTCTTAGTTATAAAAAATTAGGATGCAAAATAGGACCAACATTGCAGAGAGACTAGTACAAAGAATCATCTTCTGGTTATAGATTTATTCATTTTAATCAGGAGAATAAAACATGCTTTTGATGTTTTTATGAGACAGTTTAGATTTATATTTTGTTTTGCTAATGGGCAAACAACAAATTTACCAGGAGTTTTATGGAAGGTTCCTTGTTTTCTTCCACTATAAATCAGTAATCTTTGAAAGTTAGAGTTTATTTTAACATTCATGACATTTCATTTTAAAATACTAACTTGCAAATAATGTTTTTCTCAAAATTTATTTTCGGATGGTAGTCTATTTTTCTGTTATCTTACTCTTTAGAAGATCAGTAATATTTGAAGGTTACGTCGTTTTCAGGCCATAGAGCAATTCACGGGATAAATTTGCATTTGGACTGCTGAACTATTGCTTATGCAGGTGGTTAAAAAAAACAGAAGCTTGATAAAAAACATCTTCAAAAACCTAAAAATGATAAATAAATGGAAAAGAAAATGTCAGATTGACATTTATGTTTTAATTTTGAATATTTTAATTATCCTTCACTTCATATAAGCATGCCATTTTACATTTCCCATCATTATATTTCACACAAGAAGTATTAATTTGTTCTTCCACAGTATCTATATACATTGATTTTCTTTCTGAAAGCAATTTATGTGTAAATAGTTGCCTGACATCTTAGAATTCCCGCTTTAAAAACCTACCGTCTTTTTTTAATGGAATATACCATTTCTAACAGAAAAAATTCTGAGTTCTAAATGTATACAAGGATGTGAAGACTTTGTAATAGATAAAACATATCAACTGGATTTCTAATTTTTATTTATCTTCAAGATAACTTCAGCAAAATTATTTTCCTATTGTGGTTTTTAAAATAACAAAAATATAAATTAAAACCGTTATTTTCAAGTATTGTAGCAGAGCATTTACACACTGTTTATAAGATGCTAATAGATCAAGCTTTTAAAAATATTTTGATAATTTGATAATATTTTGAATAATTAACCTATGTGAGGCAAAAACTGAGAGAACTGCAAGGAGAAACAGACAAATCCAGTAATACAGTGGGAGCCCTCCAAATGTTTCCCTTGGTAATTAATAAGATCAGCAAAGTAAAAATCAGGAAGGGCAAAGATGACCTGAGCAGCACTATCAATTAATTTCACCTAATTGATATTTTTAGAATACTTCATCCAACAACAGCAGAATACTAGTTCTTCTCAAGCTCACATGAACATTCACCAAGAACAATCACATTCCGAGCCATTTAAAAACATTATATATATATATATATATATTTAAATAATAGAAATGAAAGTATGTTCCTAGATCTCTAGGGAATCAAACTAGAAATCTATAACAGAGAGGTAGCTGGAGAACCCCCAAATATGTGAAAATTAACGCATTTCAAATAACTCATAAGTCACAAAAGGGGATGCAAGAGAGGTTTTTGAAATAGTTTGAACTAAATAAAAATAATATCAAAGTATGTGGAATGCATAGAAATCAGTGCTTAAAGGGAAATGTATAACATAGAGTGCATATATTAGAAAATAATAAATTTATAATATCAATAACCTCTAGCATCCACCTCAGGAAGCTAGAGAATGAAAAGCTAATTAACACTAAAGCAAGAAATAAATAATAAACAGAGTAGAAAACAAGGAAATCAATACCAAAACACAATAGATTAAAATAAACTAAACCAAAAGTGAATTCTTTGAAAAGATCAATAATATTGATAGATCTCTAGCCAGGCTAACACAGGAAAAAAACAAGAGACAGCGATATAGCAAAAATTACCAATGTCAGTAATGAGAGAGAAATCATTATTACTAATCCCACGGACAGTAAAATCATGATAAAAGAACATTAAGAACAACTGTAGGCTTACAAATTTGATAAATTGAATGAAAACAGATTAATTCATTGAAAGACACAAACTACCAAAACTCACACAAGGAAAAATAGCTGAAATAGTTACAGTAAGCTACTGTGTTCTTGGTAAAATAATAGACATATAGATCTATGGACCAAAATCGAGAGCTCAGAAATAGGCCCGCATAAAGGTAGTCAACTTTTTTTTTTTTTTAAGTCACAAAGACAATTCAATGGAGAAAAGATCATTATAAACCAATGGTGCTGGAATGACTGTAAATACAAATATGAAAAATTAAATCTAAAGCAAATATTACAACCTACATAAAAATTATTTATAGACCTAAATGTAAAATGCAAAACTATAAAACTTTTAGATATGAACATAGAAAAAATATTTATGATGTAGGGTTTGATTATGAGTTTTAGATATAAACTGAAGCATAATTCATGACAGGAAAAAAGTATGCTAGACTTGAGTAAAAGCTTCTGCACTGTGAAAGTTACTGGTAAGATAATGAAAACTCAAGACAAAAGTGAGAAAAAATATTTGCAAAATACACATCCAAATGGACTTACATTCAAAATATACAAAGAACTCTTTAAACAATAAGAAACAAATGAAAAAACATGGGCAAATAATCTGAACAGACACCTCATGCAGAAAAAATATATAGACAGGTGGAAAGTAAGTGTATGACAAAAATGTTTAATCATCGTTTTTCACTATGAAAATGAGAAATTCAAACAAAAAAGACATTCCACTGCACACTTATTAGAATGTCTAAAATCACAAACCTGATTTTACCAATTGCTGGTGAAGTTGAAGAGCAACGCTTTTCATTTAATGCACGTGGGAATACAAAATGGCTTAGCCACTTTTGAAGACATTTGGAAATTTCTTACAAAGATAAACATAACCTTATGCTCCAGCAATCATTGTCCTAGGTATTTACGCAATTAACAGAAAAATTCATGTTTACATAAAATCCAACATGCAAATTGTATAGCAGCTTTATTTATGATTGACCAAAACTGGCAACAATAAAAATGTCCTTCAATAGAGGAATACATACATAAGCTATGATACATTCATATAATGGGATACTATTTAATAATAAAAAGAATGAACTATCAAGCCATGCAACAATATGAATGAATATTAAATGCATATTGCTGAGTGAAAGAAGCCTGTCTGAAAAGTGCGTAGTATATAACTCAATGTACACACATAATGTGGAAGGTCAAATTCTAGAGACATTAAACAGGTCAGTGGTTGCTTTAGGTTCAGTGGCAGGGGGAATCTTGTAAAAGTAAAGCACAAGGGATTGTTTTAGGACTATGAAAATATTCTGTATGGTACTATAATAGTGGATGTATAACATTAGGCATTTGTCAAAATTCATACGTCTTTATAGCATGAAGTTAAATTTAATTCATGCAAAATTCAAAGAAGAAAAAACTAGGAAGTCAGGAAATTCCAGTATGGAATACAGATTCTCACAAAATAATCTAATTGTACTAAAATATATGCAATAACCTCTTTGAGGGGAGTGTGGGGAAGATAATAATGAGCTAAGTAACTTTGAAAATGAATGAGGACTATAAAAGAATAAAGACAGAAAAAATTGTACATAAACATTTTGCTCTATTTGATTAGGTTGTTTCCTGTAACAATTTCTGAAACTACTCTGTGTATACCAGAACTGAACAATTAAGTAAATGAATGTGGGATGGTACAAGTTATGCCTTCTTACTGATGTTGGAAGGCTTTAGGCAAGCAAGGGAAGAGAGCTTGAATGTTCCATTTGGTAATGGAATAGAGTTAGACAAATCAGTACCAACTCATATATAGCATAAGATGGATACAGAAGGTAACATATAAAAATACTTCTACATATATATAAACATAGTATACATGCATATTACGCACTGAATGTTGAAACCTAGTCCCCAGTGTGATGGTGTATGGAGTGAGGCTTTGAGGAAATGATTAGGTCAAGTGATTTAGGTCATGAAGGTAGAGCCCTTATGAATGCGATTAGTGCCCTTATGAGAACGGGTCAGAAAGCTAGGTTCCTCCTTTTCTGCCATTTGAGAGTCCATCCAGATGATAGACATCTGCAACCTGAAAGAGCGCTTTCACCAGAACCTAGCCATACTGGCACCATGACCTTGTAATACTAGCCTCTAAAACTGTGAAAAATAAATTTCTGTTGTTGATTAAGTCAACCAGTTTATGGTATTCAATACAGCAACCCTGTGCTTGTCCATGTATTTCCTCAATAGCAATAAGAATACCTAGCAACTGCACTCTGAAAGCAAGGGCTGTATATACTGACTGACTTACATAAAGTACAACGTGGAAAGGTGGGAAAAGAGTAACTTGACAGTAGAGAAACCTGACAAACACCGTCAGCCAAGGGATCAAGGTCCACATCAGCAGTGATGTTATGTTGATGCTGTGTATCCCTTGATACAATGTGATGCAAGTGGCACATCAGCTCTGTACTTTACATCTTTCTCCTAAAAACCAGCAGCCTTAGTGTAATCATGAAACAATTGAGGGAGATTCTGTGAAATACATGACCAGTACTCCTCAAAAGTGTCAAGATCATCAAAAATAAAGAAAGTATGGGACACTATCACAGCCAGGCGGATCCTAAGGAGACACGATAACTAAATGTGATGAGGGATCCTCGATGGGATCCTGGAAGAGAAAAAAGACATTCGGTAAGACTAAAAAACTCTAAATGAAACGTTCACTTTAGTTATTATGCATCAATATTAGTTCATTAATTGTGACAAATGTACCATACTAATGTAAGGTATTACTTTAAAATGGAGGAAACTGGGTGTAGCTATATGGAATATCTCTAAACTATCATCACAACTTTTTTAGTAAATCTGAAACTATTTAAAAATTTTAAAGTTCATTTATAAAGAGATTAAAGAAGAAAATGGCTCAACATGATTAGTCACTAGAAAAATGCAAATTAAGATCGTGATGAGGTGTCATTAAGCAGTCATAAGAACAGCTAAAATAAAACACAGTGACATTAGCAAATGTCAGTGTGGCTTTGGAGAAACTAGATATCTCATCCATTTCGTAAAGAGATGTAAAATGCTACAGAAAGTTTGGAAAATAGTTTGACAGATTTTTAAGAACTGAATACACAGTTTTGATATGCCACAGAAATTGTAATCCCAACATAAATAAATCATCATAATTAAATCACAATATAATTAAAATCACTATTGCTCCTAGGGTAAAATCCTCTATAACATGTTTTGCCCTGAATACTGTAGGCAGCTGTTACATAACTGTAAATATCTGTGTATCTAAACACAGCTAAACACATAAAAGGTACAGTTAAAATATGGTACTATAATTGTATGGGACCACTGTCACACAGATGGTTCATAATTGACTGAAATGTCATAATGTGGCACATGATGGTATTTTAACTCTTCATTCTAGCATTCCCATACATAAAATGTCTATAATAGAATATTTAATTGAAACATTTAAATAGTGTCTATTGATTTTGCATTATATATTGTTTATTGTTGGCCTTGTAGTGTGTTACAATGTTTCCATTCTTCATTATTGTGTGTTCTTCACGAAGTTAATACCTACTTATTTAAAATTATTTGGCTGTATTGATAACTAACTATGTATTACTATTATCTTTCATAGCCTTTGATATAATTTTCCAGTAGTGAAATATCTCAGATTATTGACCACTTTAATTTTTCGCTTCAGATAGCATCCTACCTCAGCTCTCTCTCTTCTTACTCAGATTGGATTTATTTCGTAGTTATAAGATCCTGAAATTTTCTTTCACTTTTTTGCTAAGAATTTTATTAACCTTTTTCTTTTGGTGCCTGTGATTTGGATCATACTTTTTTCTCATTCTTGCTTATTCCATTATTTTGGTGGGATATATTCTCACTGGGTTTCCCAGGAAAGGTTGAATAAGATAAATAATTTTGTAGACCATATACTTGTAAAGACAGTCTCCTCATCCGTGATTAATTATTTAGCTGGATATAGAATCCAGGTGTTTACAAGATTTCAACTGTTGCTATTGAAAACCATAATGCCATTCTGATGCCTGATCTTCTGTACAGAATCTCTTTTGTCAGCCATTTTTCTGCCTCTCTGGGTATTTCACAATGATATGATTTAATAATGGTTCGCTTATAAAGAATTTTCATCAATCTCCTTCTTTCTAGCTCACAGGTCACCCTTTCCCTAGAAAACAGGCATCTCATGGTTTTATTTGTATACATTTAAGGGATACATGTGCAGTTTGATTACATAGATATGTTGCATAGTATTGTAATCTGGAATTTTAGTGTAACTATCACACCTGAATAGTGTACATTTGCACTCATTAAGTAATTTCTCATCGCTCATCCTCCTCCCATCATCCCACTATTATGAGTCACCAATGGCTATTATTCCACATTCTATGTCTATGTATACACATTATTTAACTCTGCTTATAACTGAGAACATGTGGTATTTGACCTTCCATTTGAGTTGTTTGCCTTAGGATAATGGCTTCCAGTTTCATCCATGTTGCTGCAAAAGACATAACTACATTCCTTTTTATGCCCAAGTAGGGTTCTAGTGTGTGTGTGTGTGTGTGTGTGTGTGTGTGTGTGTATTACAAATTTTCTTTATCCCATAATCCGTTGACAGGTTGATTCTGTATCTTTGCTACCATAAATAATGTTGCAATAAGCATACAAATGCAGGTATCTTTTTGATATAGGGATTTTTGTTTCTTTGGATAGATACACAGTTATGGGATTACTGGATCAAATGGTAGTTCTTTTTTCAGTTCTTTGAGAAATCTTCATACTGTTTTCTATAGAGGCTTTACTAATTTACATTCCCACCAACAGTGTATACGTGTTCCCTTTTTGCTGCATCCTTATCAAAATCTTTTTTTTTAATCTTTTTACAAGTGGATATTCTGCCTGCTATAAGATATCTCATTGTGGTTTTAATTTGTGTTTTTATGATAATTAATGACATTGAATATTTTAATATGTATGTCTTATTTTGAGAAAATGTCTTTTCATGTCCTTTGTCTACTTTTTAATGGGGTTATTTTGTTGTTATTCTTAAGTTATTTGAGTTCCTTGGAAATTCTGGATGTCAGGCCCTATGTGAGATTCATAGTTTGCAAATATTTTCTTCCATTCTGCAGGTTATCTGTTTGCTCTGTTGATTATATTTTGCTGGCTAGGCAGAAGATTTTTAGTTTAATAAGTAACATTTGTCTATTTGTATTTTTGTTGCTTGTGCCTTCAAGGTCTTAGTCATGAACTATTTGCCTTGGCCAATATCTAGAAAAGTTTTTTCCTAGGTTTTATTCTTCTATTTTAATCATTTCAGGTCTTATTTAAGTCTCTGATCTATCTTGTGTTTTGCATATGATGAGAGATAGGAATCAACTCTCATTCTTCTGCATATAACAATCCAATTCTCTTGGCACTATTTATTGAATAGGATATCCTTTCCCCACTGTATTTTATTTTTTTGTCAAAGATCAGTTGGCTGTAGATATGTGGCTTTATTTCTCAGTTCACTATTCTATTCCATTGATCTATGTGTCTATTTTGTCTTCCAGTACCATGCTGTTTTGATTACTATAGCCTTGTGTAACTTGAGGTCAGGTAATGTAATGCCTCCGGCTTTGTTCTTTTGTTTAGGATTACTTTGGCTATTTGGGCTCTTTTTTAGTTCCATATGGATTTTAGGATTGTTTTTTCTAATTCTGTGAAAAAATGATATTGGTAATTTGAAAGAAATTACATTGAATCTATAAATTTTATTTGGACAATATGGTCATTTTAATGCAATTAATTATTCTGATCCATGAGCATGGGATATTTTTCCAGTGGTTTGTGTCATCTACAATTTCTTTCATCAGTTTTTTGTAGATTCCCCTGTAGAAAGCTTTCATCTGCTTGGTTAAATATCTTCCTAGGTATTTTATTTATTTATGTATTTATTTATTTAGTAGCTATTGTAGATGGGATTGCCTGATTTGGTTCTGAGCTTGATTGCTATTGGTACATAGAAATGCCACTGAATTTTGTGCAATGATTTTGTATCCTGGAACTTTACTAAATTCATTTGCCATGTCTAAGAGCTTTGTTTTGGAGAAGTCTTTAGGATTGGCAAGTATAAGATTATACTATCAGCAAATACATCTTTGTGGAGTTTTGTTGTATAAATGGACTTATTGTTTGTTAATATCCCTTTTGCAGTGACTTGGAACTGTATTCGCTCAGTTGGTTAAAAAACTCACCAGCTTTCTCTAGCCCTCAAATTATTGACATGTCTTGTGCTTTATTATTTGTTCTCTTCTGCTTTCATCCTTGCATAATTACAACTGTTTTTCTTCAAATGAGACTCAATAAGGGAGATGACATGAGTGTACACATTCTGTCTGCTACCTTAACTGCAAGTTAATTCAACAACTCTTAAATTTATTTTATTAACATAATTACCATAAAACATTCAAGTCAGTTATTTTTTCTGTTAATTCAATCACTCTTTAAGTTTTTTATTTTGTCTTTGTTTTAAATAAACTGACTATAAATATGAGCCTTTATTATATGAGCCATATATTTGCTAGCATGTGTAGTAGCGATAATTAATCTAATAAGACATGCAATAATCTGTTTTGAAAAATGAGTTGTTTCAGTAAACTAAAAACTTAATGAAAATCATTTCATTATTTTTTGCTTGAAATCTTCCTGAATTCAGTGCCACTTACTTTTCATCTTAAAGAGGATTGTGTTTACTGAATGAATATTCTTTTAGCTGTTGTTGATAATCTCTATTCAGCAAAAACTAATTGATTTACTCAACAGCAAAAATAACATTTCAGGTACTGTGGAGACATGTAAGATAGGGTGTTATTAATATATATATATGTGTGTGTGTATATATATATGCGAGATCACCCTTAAGTTGATAATTTTTCTCTTGCCTTTGCTAACTAAACTTAGAGCTGTAATTCTAATTTTACTTCTCCTTGGCTGTTTGTTAAATCCTTTATGATTTACTATAGTCTATAAACTAAAGAAAAATAAAATTTCCAGTCAAAACACTTATTTATGAAAAAATTGAGTCTATTTCTGTAGTACTAAGAGCTCATATCTCTAAGGTAGTTTAAATAAAATAATATAGTATATAACAGATGTTTTCCTCAGAGCTTTTTTTTTCCTTCATTTCTTCTGGGTTTCCAGATGGGTCTTAATTGTTTTTCAATAGAGTTTCCTTCATCAGGATATTACAGTTATCAGCAAATACTCATTGAATTAAGATTGAATTATCATAAGAAGAATTCTTCTTGATGGTAAAGTAAAATCTTTTAAGTTGGTTGAATAATTTATAGAATATTTACTAAGAAATTCTAGTAAAAAGCACAGTCTCTGAGGTTAGACTCCTTTCTCAGCTTCACTTCATACTGGCCAGGTGACCTGGGCCAAGGAATTTAACTTTTCTAAACTTTGGTTCCCTCATCTTTAAAATAAAGATATTAATTTCTTTCCCACAAGGTTTTAGTAAAGATTAAGTCAAATAGTCCATAGTGCATTGCTTTCCATGGGGTAATATCTCCATAATCATTAGTTGTTACTATTTTCTTGTTTTGTGTTAAGGATTGAACTAGGTATGGGTGATGAGCAAAACAGCCACATTCAATGACCAGAAGTATGAAACATGATTAGTCCTAGGATAGACTAGTAAATGCATGTGGTTTGTCTATAGACTGGTCTGAATTTATGATCTCGTTTTGCGGCTATCTGTTACTTTTGGCAAGTTATTTAACCTCTCAAAGTCTCAGCTATCTCAATTATAAAATGGTTATTCTAGCAACACCTTCATTTGGTTGTCATGACAAATGTATAAGAAAATGACCATAACGTGAGTAATGTAGTCTACCTCACAAAGACGTGGATAATTATGTCAGTATGATATTAATATTTATTCCTGAAACAACATGCAAAATTTTAATCCGTTAATGGTGTATATTCATCCATTGTTCATCATTTAAGAGTGATACACATATATAAACATTGATGTTTTATACACATTTTGTGAACCACATAACATAATTAAAAGTATGCTTTAATTATAGTCTGGTCTTTAAGTCACACCTTCTGAGAATTGTTTCCATCGATGGGGGGTAGGTTTTGAATAACATAGTGGTATTCTATTTTTAGGCACCAATTTAAGAGGATTGTACCTCTGAGGGGAAAAAACTACTTAGAAAGTTTTAGTATGGGTTCTGTTCTTACTGTGAGATGTAAATTTTGTTTTCTTTTCTAACAGGGAGTAGAGACTTTCCATGCGCTCTTTCTCATCCCAGCTCTCCTGAATGTGAATGTCCAAATTAGTCACCAGGAACATAGTGAAATTAGCTCAAAGCTTTCATTATTGCTGTGAATAATAACAATCCAAATTTTGCTATTTAATTTCTAAATGAAAACAAGTGTTACTTTTTACAAAATAAATAATGTGAAATTATTGCTTGCATATCTTCCTCTGCAAGTAAACATGACCAATATTTATTCATAGCTTTCTGCATGATATCAACATAGCAAACAATTCAGTGCATTTGATTTTGTAAGAAACTTAATCAGATTATTATACCACATTTTGAAAATCAGATAATTTGTTAAGTTAAAATTTCATTTTTATAGCATGTTTTCATGACATTACATAGACTGAAGCCTATTAGAAATGTTCATGTTCATTATCCATTGCATATTTTAATTGAACTTTACAACAAAAGAACATTTCTTTGAAGATGAAAACTATTTTTACTTTCCATGTCTATAAATATGATTTAGTTGTTCTGATTCTACCAAATAATTCAGAACTTAACCATATCAGATAACTGGAAAAAAATTTAAATGTTCCAAATTCTCTCCATTTCCCATGTAGAGAAATAATTTATATTAATTCTTATAATAAAAAGAAACATGAAAATAACACTGAGGTTGGAGTCAGGGACATCTCTACCCCAAATTAAATAGGGATTTGTGAATAAACATACAAGCAAAAATCTGAAAAAAACAGCAATAGGGAAAAAGAGTAAATTATATGTAAATTTTTAAAAGGATACAGAAAGAATATGAAAAACTTTTATGCTTTCCCTTATATTGTCTTCAATATTTCTAACATAGCTAATGTTTTGTCAAATTTTGGCAAATAGTGAGTTTTGCCAAATAACAAGTGAGGATTACACAAACTATATTTCTAATAAAGTAATTGCTGTATGCAAAAATCAATGAAGTAAATGTAAGGATCATCAGTTGAACTCTCCTATTTTACAGATGAACAAACAGGCTAGGGAGGTTAATTGAAGTCATGGAGAACGTCCTGTGAGTTACTTGCTGAACTAGAAATAGAACCCATGTATGTGTTCAAGTTCCTTCATGCTTCACATCACTGGGCCACTCTGTATCAAAATATTTCCATTCTCTGATTTTTCAACAAAATTTTAAAATATTATCTACCAACACATTTTCTTCAATCTATAGCAAAACTTTTTAAAGAAATTATCTAGACCAATGATCTCTCAACTGGGATAGACAAAACCCAGAAGTTATGCAGTAAACTATGTAGTGAACTGGTCACTATAGTGCAAGAAAAAAATACTGTAACTTCTACATACATTTACTTTTATCTCCAGATAAAAAAATTAAAGTTCTCAAACAATGTATATTAGCATATATGTTGGATGACAATTCCTCTTACTATGTTCAGAGTAATTTTAGCTCCTGTTTTCCAATAAAATTGTTAGATAATGTTTCCTTTCACTTTCAAAATTGGCCCAGTTGAACAATAAGTTATTTGGCTAACAAGTAAAGTGTGTATACGAACACATACAAAGTATTCTAATGAGACAGTAGGTGCTTGACAACCTGGAAGGGTCCACTATATCACTTCAATATGTTTCAACACATCACCATTAACTAAACATAATACAAATGGAAAATGCTTGAAAAATATTACTGAAAAAAAATATAGATTGATGTTTACAATAATAATGTAAGCATGAAAAAACAATCAGAAAATAGCAGAAAGGATACTTTTAACCTTTAAACTCCTAAAGCTATTTGTCGGTCCTACAATAAGATGAAAGTTGAAAAGAAATTAACTACAGTAAGCAAGATATTTAAAAACCACGAAACCAAACACTTTGTCCTAGGAAATGTTTGAACACTCAATAGATATTGATTCAGTTCATCTGGATCTCTGTAGGATAGGTATGACTATTATCTTACTTTTGACTTGTGATGAAACTGAATCACAAAGATTTTCAATAACTTTTCCAAAGCCATGTAGCTATTCTTCCTGAAGACCATCTGAAAGATTTTTGAAAGTATCATATTAATAGAGTAGTATATTAATATTATTCATATAAAAGCATTGTATAAACCTAAGGCACACAGACTGACCCTATGTTTATGGCCAATAGAAATGAAAACAGCCATTCTATTCTTAGAATTTAATATATAGATTTATTTGCAAAAATATGAAATGATCATATATACATTCATCCATTGCAGCATTTTTTGTAATGGGAACTTTTGGAAACAACCCAACTGTCCACCACTTGGGGATTAAGAAAATTGAAGCAAAAACAACAAGAAAAAGACAGCTATTCAAAAGAATTAGAACATCCGTATGTAGATCCAGTGTTAATATTTCTATCTTGATAATGAAAAGCAAGATACAAAACATAGTGTATAATAGGCTTTTTTTTTTTTTGGTAAAATGATACAAAGTAATCTATGTTTACATTTCAATGTGCATTCATAAAGACATTCTGGAAGTTAAACAAACAAACAAACAAAAGGCAGGAAAGGATCAGTGGTCACTTTAAAAAGGATTGAGGAACAGGGATGTCTAGATGAAATGGAAGAGGGATTTTCACTTTGTATTTTGGGGTTGTTAAACTATGGTCTTATTCTCCTTCCTCAAAATTAAGTTAACTTAAAATTTAAAAAGCATTAAAACTATTGTATCATAACTGATCATATCAGCTAAGATAAATAAAAAACCATTAGAAATTAATTTGCCATGGTAAAAAATATTACAAATGAAAGATATGAAATGTAAATGATCTTTCCATGTATTGGCTCTCTTCTTGTCAATCCTTATCAGTATGCAGCACAGAACTTATTTTCATGTTTTGCACATTTTGTTTCATACATTTAGCTACACTAACTTTTTTTCTAAACATACTACAGACCTTTCATAAATTTTTTCTATTCTTAATAAATCATACACCAGCATGCATCTCTTGACTTTAGTGGACAATAATGAAAGATCCTGATGTTTGGGAAGATTGGCCATTTCTACAATTTATGAGTTGTATAGACTTGGATAGGATTCTTAACTTCTCTCGGACTCTTTCTTCAGCTGTGAAATGAGAAAATGATTATCCCCTTTATTTCATTTCTTAATGCTATATTGTAGGTAAAGCCTCTAACATCTATTAGGGATTCAATTACTTCCCTTTTGCTTTTCATAAATAAAACAGTATTCCAGAAACAAAAGAGAACTTCCAAATGATAGATTAAGGCATGGTTCATGGAGAAGGTAACATGTACCCTGAAGCTTGGAGCAGAATTAAAAGTTGGACTTCTGAAAATGTAGGAAAAAAATTCTGAGAAGATAAAACAATGTGAGCAACATTAACTAATTCAAAGTGTTAGAAATAAAAGATATGTAAGGAGTACACCTGTATATCAGCTTGCAAGAAGCATAATATGCATAAAATTGGAAGTAATTAGAAGGAAGAATTTATTAAGGTATTAAAATTCTCTCTAAGAAATTTGGAATTATATTTATTGAGAACAAATACCTGTTAAGAAGTTTTGTATGACATAAATAGGAGAGTGAGTTACGAAGAAAAATTCAGCAACGGAGTGTGTCTAGAGTGGAAAGAACTTGTGTAGGAAGACACTAATTATGAGTCTTTAGGAAGAGTCATGAGAGAAGTAAATAAGAAGCATGGATTTGAAGAACTGTGGTAAAATGATGGGGTAGTGACTAGCAGAGTTACTATTAAGGAAGCACTGTAGAAATGTCACCTACCATAAAAGAATCAAAATGATATAGTTATGCACACATGGAAATGTCACAGTGCATTACTGTTTTGTGGCCTTGCCCAGTCACTATTTCCTTTTTTTTAGATGTTGTATTTAATGATAAGTAGTGAATGGTTTAGTATTCTTTATTGCACAAGTAGTATGTCAAGGATGTAACATTATATATATATATATATGTCATATATAATGTCATACATAATGTTAAGTTATATGTATATATATGACAACTTAACTTAGTACCTAGATACTTTAATAAGAACAATTATTATTAGTGGTAATATTAGTATCATTACTTTCAACAATATTTGGAAGCAGTGAGTAAATAGCATTATATAGTATCTTCATTATTTTCCTATGGCTACTATAATAAACTACCATAAACTTAGTGGCTTAAGACAGTACAAATTTATTATATCAAAGTTCTAGAGGTCAGACTTCAAAATGGGTCTCACTGGGCTAAAAGTAACATGTCACCGGGGCTGTTTCTCTTGGAGGTTTTAGGACAGGATTCATTGTCTTGTCTTTTCAAGCCTCCAGAGGCTGCCTGCCCTTGGCTCAGGACTCTTCCATCTTCAAAGCTATTAGTGACCACTGGGGTCTTTCTCACACCATATTTCTCTGATTCTCTCTCTTCTGCCTCCTCCTTCCTCTGACAAGAATGCTTGTGACCACATTGGACCTCACCCACCAGATAAACCAGAAAACTTCCCATCTTAAGGTCAGTTTCTTAGGAATCTTAACCACATCTGCAACCTTAATTCCCTCTTGCCGTATAACTTGACATGTTCACACATACTGGGGATTAGGATGCAGGCATCTTTTGGGGCCATTATTCTGTCTACCATAGTGCTCAACCTGGGATTTTTCAGGATATGCATTACAGAATTTTCCTATAGACAAATGGCAGAGACCAACATCACAGGAAACCAGGTTGGCAGTTGGACAGAATTATTTTTTCACAAAGTTGCTGAGCACTGCTGACATTTCTAGTTTTATTCACCATCACTTGCCAAATATCCTGACCCTTACTAAGCTCTTTGCAGAGTCTCGTATTTACAATATTCTTTCTCACACTTACACGTTTGAAGATACTTTTTACTTGTTGAACTCTTATTAATTCCTCCAAAATCTCCATAATTATAGCAGTTTACATGTACATTTATGTACGTATTTCAACTCTTTCTAACTTTAGATAAGGAATTTCTTTTTTTATTATTTTTTATTATACTTTATGTTCTAGAGTACATGTGCACAGCATGCAGGTTTGTTACATATGTATACATGTGCCATGTTGGTGTGCTGCACCCATTAACTCATCATTTACATTAGATATGTCTCCTAATTCATTCCCTACCCCTTCCCCCCAACCCACAAAAGTCCCTGGAGTGTGATGTTCCCCTTCCTATGTCCAAGTGTTATCATTGTTCAGTTCCCACCTATGAGTGAGAACAGGTGGTGTTTGGTTTTCTGTTCTTGTGATAGTTTGCTGAGAATGATGGTTTCCAGCTACATCCATGTCCCTACAAAGGACATAAACTCATCCTTTTTTAT
>NW_012101428.1:394107-395131 GCF_000951045.1 Mandrillus leucophaeus | reverse complement strand
TATTTATTTATTTATTTATTTTTGAGACAGAGTCTTGCTCTGTTGCCCAGGCTGGAGTGCAGTGGCGCGATCTCGGCTCACTGCAACCTCCAACTTCCGGGTTCAATCGACACTCCTGCCTCAGCCTCTCGAGTAGCTGGGATTACAGGTGCGTGCCACCACGTCTAGCTAATTTTTTGTATTTTTTATAGAGATGGAGTTTCACCGTGTTTAGCCAGGATGGTCCCTATCTCCTGACTTCATGATCTGCCCACCTCGGCCTCCCAAAGTGCTGGGATTACAGGCTGAGCCACCGCGCCCAACCCATCTCCACCTAATTTTGTTCTCCCAGTTGTGGTTCTTGTCTCATTAAATTTTACCAGCATCAACTATTTTCTTAAGCTATATACAGTAAATGTATATACAGTATATGCGTGTCATCCTTTATTTATGTTTTCCACATTTTTATCTGTATTAGTCTGTTCTCATGCTGCAAATAAAGATTTGCCCAAGACTGGGTAATTTATAAAGGGAAGAGGCTTAATCTTAATGGACTCACAGATTCACATGGCTGAGGAAGCCTCACAATCATGACGAAAGATGAAGGAAGGGCAAAGGGACATCTTACCTGGTGGCAGGAAAGAGAGAGCCTGTGCAGGGAAACTCCCATTTATGAAGCCATCAGATCTCATGAGACTTATTCACTATCATGGGAACAGTATGGGGGAAACTACCACCACGATTCAATTATCTCCACCTGGCCCCATCCTTGACATGTGGGGATTATTACAATTCAAGTTGAGATTTGGGTGGAGACACAGCCAAACCATATCATTATCCAGTTAATAGCCACACTTTTTTTTTTAGTTCTGTCATACACACCGAAACTCACACACACACATACATATAAGTGTAGACTCGTATACATCTCTCTCTAAGTTATCTACAAATGGTAAAATGCAAGATTAACATCTAATTTCTCATATGCAACATGGGACATTACAGTAGAGTAGAAAAGGCGGCCCAAAGATACTATTCAGTAAAC
>NW_012101428.1:388988-392322 GCF_000951045.1 Mandrillus leucophaeus | reverse complement strand
TGGTACCGAAACAGAGATATAGACCAATGGAACAGAACAGAGTCCTCAGAAATAATACCACACATCTACAACCATCTGATCTTTGACAAACCTGACAAAACCAAGAAATGGGGAAAGGATTCCCTATTATAAATGGTGCTGCGAAAACTGGGTAGCCATAAGTAGAAAGCTGAAACTGGATCCCTTCCTTATACCTCACACAAAAATTAATTCAAGATGGATTAGAGACTTAAATGTTAGAACTAAAACCATAAAAACCCTAGAGGAAAACCTAAGCAATACCATTCAGGACATAGGCATGGGCAAGGACTTCATGTCTAAAACACCAAAATCAATGGCAACAAAAGCCAAAATTGACAAATGGGATCTAATTAAACTAAAGAGCTTCTGCACAGCAAAAGAAACTACCATCAGACTGAACAGGCAACCTACGGAATGGAAGAACATTTTTGCAATCTACTCATCTAACAAAAGGCTAATAGCCAGAACCTACAAAGAACTCAAACAAATTTACAGGAAATAAACAAACAACCCCATCAAAAAGTGGCCAAAGGATATGAACAGACACTTCTCAAAAGAAGACATTTATGCAGCCAACAGACACATTAAAAAAAGGAATTTCTTTAAAATAACAACAAAATCCTGCCACAGAAGTTATTCAGTCATTCTTTTGCTCTTTTATTCAATTATCCAGTGTTTTCTAGTCATTGGTGGATTGCTTTCCAGTGAACATTGCTAGACTTATTTCACATTATTCCTGAGCACAGACAAATCTTAAGAGCAAAAATAGTTATCCCATTATTTTCCATAGTGTAAATTTCCTGTGCATTTTCTCTGCCTGGAATGTCTTATGCAGATCCAATTCTGCATATTCTATAAGGTCCATCTTGTGCCTCATTGCCCTAATAACTGAGCGTCTCTTAATTACTTTTATTAGAGACTAGTGGCCCTAACTCTTAATTGGCATTTATTCTTGATATTGCATTGAGACATCACTGACATTTTTTAAAATTTAGCTTGATTTTTTAACTTTCATTTATTTGCCATGCCTCTCCAATAATGTAAAAACTTCACAATAATTTCTTGTGACTCCCATAACAACATTTAAGTTTTTGAGTTATTTTCTCATGTGTGAAAAAACTTAGTTTCATTGTCTTGTGTTTATTTTTATAGGACATTTCCATTAACACCAAATCTCATTTAGAAGACATTCCATAGAATCTTTCATTCTGTCAGTTGGATATATATTCAATTAGCAGTGAATGCTAATTGATTGACAGTGTTCAATAAGCATTTTCTGCAATATTTTTATAATCTTATTAAATTAAAGGCAAAAATAATACATTTTGAAATTTTAAAAGTAAACATTCACTGTTAGATATTTATGATACTGTGATGAAAATCTGTATTTCAATTAAAAACAATAATACTATGTCATATACCCTCCTAAATTTTTTATCTCAATACCTTTTTATCGCTGCTTGTATCATCTTTTATATCTTGGATTTGTTTTCTTCCTGCTATAAAAAATTTTCTAATAATAGTTCCTATAGATTGTGCATGAGGTTAGCCTTCTAAGTAATTGTATCTGTATTTTACCCTACATTTTGAAATAATTTTGATGGGCATAAAATTATGATATCATTTTCTCTCAGGATTACAAATATATTTTTCTATTACCTTTTTGTATTCAGAATTATTAATAACAATAAGCTATCAATTTGAAGGCCATTTCTTTGTGTATTATCTACCTCTTCCTCTGGTAACTTTTAGATTTCTTTCATTAACCCTTATTTTCAAAAATGTCAGCAAAAGTGTCTAAATGTGGTCATTTAAATCCAGAGGTATTAGTACATCATTTCAATAAAATATATAACTTTCTTCAGACCTGAGAAATTTTGATAATTATATTTAAGAAGTTCTTCTCTCCAGTTTATCAATACTTCACTTCTTCCCATTACTATTAATAAACGTTGAAACTTCTGGCTTTTATTCTCCACATCTCTTCACTTTTTAAAATAATTTTGTCTTTTTGGACAGCAATCTCTGGGAAATAAAACAGTTGGCTTGGAGGATCAGCCTACTAATATTTTCATTGGCAGTGTACCATTTTGCAATGATATCATTGATCAATTTTTTTATTTTAATATTAATTTTGTGTCAATATTTTTAACTCTCAATAATGCTATTTTTATAACAAAATGTTTTTGATCCTTGACATATTATTCTCCCTTATCTCTTTACAACTTATCATTAAATTTATTTTAAACTCCTCTCTATATTGCTCAAGTGTCTTTATGTCTTGAATATAAGGTTTTTCATTTGCCATACCTCTCTTACTGAGTTGAAGATTATATACATTTTTTTTTTATTTTCCATGATAGAATGTTTCCATGCTTGTTTTCAACCACAGTTTCTCATGATTACTGTTACTTCTCTCTACTGTTTCTTGTTTGTTTCTCAGGGATTTCTGATCGTTGGAATGTCCACATGTTTTGGGAGTGATGGTGGTTATTATTACATCTTTTCTATCATTTCTATATATTTGCTCCATGAGGAGATCTACTGGCTTTGACTTTTTTTGACATCAAGTGTTTTGTTTCAGAAATCAGTACTTTTGATACCAAGCAACACTATGTCCTACTATGATGACGTGTTAAGCATTAATGAATGTTATGTATGTTTATCAACATTAGTGGTCTCATATCACAAACAGAAACATTAGAGTAATCTTGGATTTATTTGTTATTATCCTATGTACCCATACTAGCAAATAATATATGTGAAAACCTGAAAATAAGGGTTAGTCTGCTAGATCATGCTACAGCACTACACTCAGGACAAGTAAATACATTTAACGTGGAAACATATTCTGCAGTACTTGGTGTCCAAATACAAACAAAAAATTCCAACTTCTTATTTTTATAAGAATTATACAGTTATTTATTCACTTAATTCACATAATTATTGCTAAAATTCTGTGAGGTTGGATTTAATATACTTTTTCAGATAAGAATATTTAAGTAGAATATTAGCTCAGCCAATACCACAGAAGTGTTATAGAGGAAAACTTTGATCCAAACCACAGTAGCTTGGCTCTAGAGTTTATTTGCTTAACTACTGTACGTACTACTTCGGTGGGAAGAATTACTTCTTGACTTGTGAACCCATATTAAGTGCATTGATTACAACTATTTGACATAAGGAAATCAAAACTCAGAAATTTGCATAGCAAGTTTTATGTTTCTTAATTTTAAAACTTTTACTTCCAAGACTACCCCCTAAAACTTAGCATATATCTTTCTGTTGGCAAAACAGTCCTAAGACATTTATG
>NW_012101428.1:388436-388938 GCF_000951045.1 Mandrillus leucophaeus | reverse complement strand
TCATTGATGGACATTTGGGTTGGTTCCAAGTCTTTGCTATTGTGAATAATGCCACAATAAACATACATGTGCATGTGTCTTTCTAGCAGCATGATTTATAATCCTTTGAGTATATACCCAGTAATGGGATGGCTGGATCAAGTGGTATTTCTAGTTCTAGATCCCTGAGAAATCACCACACTGTCATCCACAATAGTTGAACTAGTTTACAGTCCCAGCAACAGTGTAAAAGTGTTCCTATTTCTCCACATCCTCTCCAGCACCTGTTGTTTCCTGACTTTTTAATGATCATCATTCTAACTGTTGTGAGATGGTATCTCATTGTGGTTTCGATTTGCATTTCTCTGATGGCCAGTGATGCTGAGCATTTTTTACTACAAGGTCACAGTAACCAAAACAGCATGGTGCTGGTACCGAAACAGAGATATAGACCAATGGAACAGAACAGAGTCCTCAGAAATAATACCACACATCTACAACCATCTGATCTTTGACAAACCTG
>NW_012101428.1:325825-388386 GCF_000951045.1 Mandrillus leucophaeus | reverse complement strand
AAGTGTAGACTCGTATACATCTCTCTCTAAGTTATCTACAAATGGTAAAATGCAAGATTAACATCTAATTTCTCATATGCAACATGGGACATTACAGTAGAGTAGAAAAGGCGGCCCAAAGATACTATTCAGTAAACTGACTGAAAAAATTCAAGAAAATTATTGTTCACTGGATTAGTCCATTTTGTGCTGCTGTAGTAGAATACCTGAGACTGGGTAATTTATAAACAATAGACATTTATTTGGCTCATGGCCCTGCATGCTGGGAAGTCAAAGATCACGGAGCTCCATATGATGAGAGTCTTCTTGTCACATCGTCTCATGGTGGAAGGCAGAAGGGCAAGAGAGCGCACATATGTGAGAGAGAAAAGGAACCAAACTCATTCTTTTATTAGGAAATCACTCTCACAGTAACTAATCTACGTTCATGACAACAGCATTAATCCACTCATGATGGCAGAAACCTATGACCTAATCACATCTTAAACATCCCACCTCTCAATATGGTTACACTGGGCATTGAATTTCCAACACATGAACTTTGGAGAGCACATTCAAACCACAGCATTCACTTATTCTATCAAAGGAAAATATTTGAGGAAATACCACGGTCTAGTACTAATCAGCCATAATGGGATTTGAGATGGAGAAATCAAGGAGTAGACTAAATGATGAAAAGCTTACTAGAATGCAGACTCCATGACAGCAAAAATGTTTTTTTTCTCATGGCTAGATTCCAGAGCCTAAAGAGTCACATAAAATAAGCATTCCAAAAGTATCTGATAGATGAATACATGATTAATTTGATATAGTATATCTAATTCAGTTTATATAATATATGATTAAATAAAAATGGATAATGCTAGATTGTTAACATAAAGTGTAACATGAAGTATGGTTACTATAGAAGAAATGAAACAAGAAAATTTCACACCCTAGAGTTGGATAAAGTGATATTAATAAACGTGTTTCTAAATCATATCTAATGGGTGAGAGAAGGGAAGGACGATGTAAAATGAAGATAATTCTAAAGGTTTCACCTTATTAGGATGTGGAGGGAAGCAGTAAGAGCCCTTAATAGTAGGTGAAGGAAAAACTTGATATTTTTTTTGGTATAAAGTAGAGTAAGCTATTTTTATTACAAATTGCAAGGAAGAGAAAGTAAATAAACTTTAAAATTAGCTAGTAAAGGTGAAATAATTGAGCAAGTCATAATGTAAAAATATATTAATATAATAAAAGAAAAAACTAAAATTAAATATTATTCATACTAAATGTAAATGAATAGCACTATTAAAAGAGAAATGGCAAGATTAAATTAGAAACGATTATTGGTGGCATCTACAGAAAGACTAATAATAATGTGATTTAAAACGTGAAGGTAAAGAAATTGGTAAAAAGGAAATCAGGAAGTGCACTTAAAGTGGAATAGCAGCAGTTCCAATACTACCAAATAAAGTAGAATTTAAACAAGATTTCATTATATAGTTATATGATTCTCTGAAAGAAATCATAGTAAAAAATCTGTAACATAAAAGTTGCAGCTAAATATAAAAAGTAAAATCTCTTAGAAATACACAGAGAATACACAAAAATACAATTATGTAGGATGATTTCACTTCTCTACATTTGATATATCTGGAAACTAAAATACAAGTGTGGATACACAGAGGCAAATAATTAAACAATTTATATTTGTTGAAAACATTGCCTTGGAAATGAAAATAAGCATATTTTTTAGACCAGTGAATATTTACACACATTCAAATAGCAACTTGAAAAAATAAAACAAAAAAGGTATTAAATAATGGAGGTGTTGCAGCACACATTACGTATTATAATCTAATACTATTAGAAAAAATGTAGGTTTGATCAGAGTACATTAAATGTAAAATTAAGAAACATAACACTAAACAACCCTTGAAACATTTAGGAAATTAAAAGGAAAAATTATATATAACATAGAAAGCAATACAAATGAGAACAATTTATATTAAAATCTAATGATTATACACAGCTAAGTATTTAAAGGAAGAAAAGTGTAAAACTTAAATGCCTTCATTATGATAGAAGGAAAATTTTAAAAGACACCAAGTAATTAACTTAAAAAATTCAAAATGAAAAAAACAAAATAGATCAGAGTAATTAAACTTAAAATTAAAATTAATAAGTTTAGTAGCCTCTTAAAAAACTAGAATGGGTAAATAAATCCAAAAGCTGATTCTACACAAAGACTAGTAAAAGGAACACTTTGTGTTCCTAATTAAGGAAAATAGAGGAAACAACACTAGGTAAAGAAGAACTTTTAAAACTAGTATGAAGAAAGAAGATATGACTAAACCACAAGAAAGCTTACACAATTTTGAAAGACTAATACACAGAATTCTATAGCAATAGTTTTGAAAAGCTTTAGGAAATATAAGATTGTTCTAGAAAGTGTAAATTACTAAAATTGATCCAAGATCAAGTGGAAATTTGAATAGCCTAATAATGATAGAAAATTTAGAAAACTGATTAAAATTCTGTAATACAAAAGGACATAGATTAGATAAGCGCCATACTTTATCTAACATATAAAAAAATTCAATACTATTAAAAGAATTTCAGGAATGGCAAATGATGGGAAAGTGTCCGGTTTATTTTCTAATACCACAATAAACCCAATAAAAGTAATATAACTGGAGAAAAGTATAGAGAAATGTTACTTATGAACACAAATTAAAAAATTTAAAATAATTTATTATGACAGTAAACTAGTGTTAGTTGCTAATTGCCTTGCTCAACTTTGTTTCCATCTACTAGAAAGTGTCAAGATAATTGTACGTGTTCTGTGAATGGTGCCTCATAGTGTTATGCAGTGCAGGCCTTGCACAATCATGCATGGAGCAGGCCTGACACATTGACAAAAATCTATTCCAGATAGACTGAGGATTTTACATATCAACGTTAAAAAATAAAGTATTGCAAATGAATCAGGGAGTGAGATCTCATGTAAATTTTAGGAACATTGCAGAATTCTTAACCCAAACTGGAAACCAAGAAGCTTTTCAAAAATTCTACATTCAATAATTTCATACAAATTAAAGCCTTTTATAGTAAAACATATGGAACTTCAATAGAAAAAAAGAAATTTGGAAAAACTACTGTTAAATGAAATAACGAGATTTTATCTAGAATACACAAAGAGTACCTAGAAATTGAAAAAAAACTCAATGTAAAAATTGGAGTAAATATGTAAATGTAACCTATAGAAAATAAAAAGCCAAAAAAGGAAGTCAGAAAGGTAAACCTAAATGGTCAAATTATTGTTATTCTCATTTACATTTTCTTAATCGATAATAAAATCAAATTATGATATATTATTTAGTACTTATTAATTAGTAACAATTAGGAAGCACTACAATACTTACTTTGGTAGAGGAAGGTTAGTTTCACATATTGCTGATGGAATTTAAAGTGTTAACAACAATATTTCCTTTAAAATGTCAGAAATACATACAGCCTTTAACCCAGAAATTGGCAAACCAAAGATGAGTAGCTTTCTAATTTACATTTTCCTAATTGATAAATTATGATACTACATGATTCTGTATTCACTAAATTAGCAACAATTTTAAGAGCTATAATACTTATTTTCCTCGGGAAAGGGTAATTTCACATATTGCTAATGAAAATATAAATTGCTGCAACCTTTTTGGAAAGGAGCCTGGCAATACTTCTTAAAATACAAAATACATTGAGCCTTTAACCCAGAAATTCCATTCCTAGGTGTTCCTCGCAGAGAAACAAAACACCTATAAGTATAAAACCTTTGCATAAGTTTGTTACCTTGTAATAGATAAAAAGAAACAAAAATTGAATACAAATCAAGGTATAATTGGATAATAAATTAAGGCACAGCTACTCAATAAGATAATTTATTAAAAAGAATAAATTAGATCTATACAGGTTAATGTGAAAGGATTGCCACAATGCATTGTTGGGAAATGAGATTAAGAAAATGGTATAAAATAACCCCGTTTTGTAATTAATGACCATAACTTCTTTTATGTATGCTAATTTGTAGGCCTGAACCTGTAGAGAATAATGAGTCATCATGTGCAAATTTCTTTGTGTAAAGACTTGGGAGTGGTCTGATGTAGGTAGTCTTAGAAGCAGAAAGAAGATAAAGAAAAACGAACAAATAAATGTATTAAATAATTAAAATATAGAGATCTTATATTTTTTGAGGAGAGCAATATGCCTTCAAAACATGTTCTGAAAAATCTATTAGCCTCATCTTTATAGTCACGTATTCTTGTGGAATAAATTTATGTTTTCTTAGCATACCTCAATTGTTTGGCTAAATCAAACTAAACACATTTGTTTACAAGCTGGAACTTTTTGAATTAAAATACATGGCTATATATTCAAGTAATCAAAATAAATCTTCACATAGGACTATATTTTAGTATATTATTGTAAGAAAGATATCCTATAACATGGCCGTCAATGAAACTTTTAGTTGTCTATCTATAAACTGATATTCTTACTCAACAGACCTTCCATGTGGTCTACAATTTATGTGAAAAGCAACTGAATTATATGTATTCCTTGCATTTGAGGTGATAAAAACAGCTTTTGCAGTTTTATTCTGGAACTTGTATTCTAATTACAATATTTAAATAAAATTCAGTATTTTAAAAAAAGTTTTTAATTTTAAGGCAGCAACTGCTGAAGGAAGTATACTAATAAGAATTATTTTCTTTCTCTAGAGAATACTTTTAGTGTCACATTTTGATCAGCAAGTGAGTCAAGACTGTGATATTTTCAACTAATAAGATTTTAATAAATCAAGTGCTTCTGGAAATGAAAGGAGGCTAAAATGCTATTGAGCTATTATAATATCTCAACTAGTTTCCTGGTAACAGTCAGTCTATAGTAAAAATGCCTCTTAATAGTTTCCCTAGAATGAATTAATTCTGCAAGTTTATTAATATCTCATACCTTAGTAAGAAAGAGTTTGTTCTCTTGGTAACTCCTGGTAGGAATTTCTTGGCTGCCATTCAAGATTAAGGCCAAGCCACAAAGATGCCCTATTGAGCGAAACTGGCATCTATAGCTGGACTTAGCTCATCAATAAATTACCAGAAGGAATATTTCCTTTCTGTCACTGGGGAGCTGCATATGAAATCCGCTTCTGCTTACTGCTTGTTCACGGTCAGGCCCAGACCTATTGGGAGCAGAGAAGGCCAGGCACAATGACTCATTCAAGCCTGAGCACAGGGAAGGAAATGCTCAGATGGCCAAAATGCTATGTGGAGTTCCATTCAGAGCACCACATATTTCCCTGAAACTTGCTTAGGAAAACATTCTAATGCTGTTTTTAGTGTGTTCTATTTGTCATTTTGAAACACAACACATTAGCTGCTTTGAACTCCTGGGCACTAAAAATATTTAAGTTACATAAGCAGATTGATTGAAATACTAAATGGAGCTTTTAACTCAACACACTCAAAAGCATCTCCTTATTGCTCTAAGGAATAGTGAAGCTCTTGTAAGCGACTGTGGAAAGACTTCCAGCCAGCCAGCCCATGTTGGACAGTGCGAAGGAGCAGCAAAACCAAGATAAACAGCCGTGCATATTTTCTACTGCTGGAATGAAAAGCAATGTTTTGCAAAAATATATACTCTTTTTCCTATTACTGTTACAATTCTTGCATGACATTCATGTTCAATTGTTGGCTCACTGGAACTTTCAAAATGTTTGAGGGTAGAAGAAAAACAGAAGAAAGAGCTATTACTTTTGTGCCCTATTACGTCCCATACACATTTGAAAAGCAGACACCATGTAAATATAAAAGCAAACTTTCCAAATTTACTAGTCTTTTCTACCTTTGTTTTTGTTTTCTTTTACATTTTTGGAGCTTCAATTCATACAATTGAATCTTTTAGTGTGGGTACCTCTTTACCTTTGGTACTCCCTGGGTAAAGCACCTACTGCCTCTTTTTAGGGCTATAGAGTTAGTTACCAATGAGTTTGGAATTTTTATCTGAATATTGTGTGTGTGACATTATATGTAGAAAATATTACATAACAGTGATGAGAGAATCTTTATAGGGGCTCTTATATAAAGAAGCTTTATTATACATGTGAAAATAAATTAAATAGTAAGAAAAACCAGAATAAATGGCATCATAAATATTCATAATACAATTGTTTTTAAGCATGACTGAAAATAAATGTGACATCCCAAAATGTAAACATACATATGCACACATACCCCTCAACAGAAGATTGGTAACCTGGGTAACTTTCTTTGCATTCCCTTGCAGTCCTACTGAAGTACTTTACTTGGTGGGGGGCGTGTGGGGGAAGAAAAGAAAAAGAAGGACTTGGTGGTGGCATCGTAAGTCTCATAAAATGTTGAAAACAAAATAAGCAATTCTTAAATTAAAACTTATTTCTTCTTTTTTGATTAGCCATTTTGGGTCAAATGCATATGGAAATCAAAATAAGGTTATAATTAAAATCTGTTTTAAAATCTAATTTATATCCAAGTAAATAGGACAAATACCTGTTATCTTACTATAAATATAATATTAACTTTACTTCATGCTAGTTTCCCTAAGAAAAATTTTAAAACATTCTCGCTTGAGGCAGGGGGTACACCTCAGTCAGCCAAATTAACCTGCATAGCAGTAAAAATACATAATTGTATAACAGATATTTCTTAAAGAAAAATATTTTTAAAGCCTCCACATTTGAAGAATAATAAAAAAGAGATGGTTTTAATTAGTGGCAAACACAGATGTGAAATAAAATGAGGAGGGGCACAGGATATAGGAAACTATTTGAACTATTTTAGCACTTGAAAATGTCAGACAATTTATTGAGGATTTATTCACTTGGTTTGGAAGGTCTTAGGGACTAGCTGTAAAAACATCTAAGAACTGGTCTGTTATAACTGAGTCAAACAGGAGTGTGAGCACACAGTACTTTTCAGGTTATTTTATTACACAAGTAAATGAAAGGAACAAATTAATTACTGTTCTTTTAACTTGAACCTTATGAATAAAAGAGAAATAGCTCAGAAAGGAAAGTAAAAGCTAAATTAGGAAATACTTTATTTTGGAAAAAACATTTAGACTGTCCCCTCTGCATGCCTCATACCCAAAGGAAGATCAGACCCCATTTAATTTCTTCCACATAGCAGATTTAATTTTAGGAAAGTTTTGCATTAATTTGTAATCCTTCAGTTATTGAAGATTAAGCTAATATCAAAACTACTGTTCTACTCCACATGAAGCTTTTCAGAATATGTAAGATCATTTATGAGCAACTGCTTTGACATAGAAAAAAAAGTTAAGTTGATTTTATATTAACATATTTAAGATTGAATAATTTGCATGTATTCATTTACAAATTGTTATTGTATTCGGTTTACACTTACAGCTTACACTTATTGTATACACTTAAATTCAACCTCTTGTCCTGATTTTATCATGTATACAACTATTCATTTCTGCAGGAGGACAGGCCTTCAAGTATATTGTATGTAGTGAGCAACCTATTTCCTGTCACATTTTCTGAATTCAAACTTGTTACTACTTTAACTGCCTTCCCTTATTATCATTGCATTAGCTCATACAACAAAGTCAATTTGAAGGAAGCATATTTTAAGAAGCCAACTTTTGCTTCAGGAAGAAACCTTATTATTATTATTATTTGTCCTGTTAGACACCACTCTCACCCATTGATGAGAGGGACAAATCTGAGAAGAAAAGAAAACCCACATTTTGAAAAAACAATGGTATTATTTTAGTTTTTCTCTTTTTTCTCCTCTCCAAGTGATCTAGGATTATTACTGTGAATTACTTACTACTTTAGTGTTGAATGTTGTTGTCTGTTCTGTGTCTAGAAAGTGAATTATCTCATGTGCTAAATGTTCATTTGCAGCTTAAATTTCAGAAGAGTAATTGCACACATACTATTCAATAGGGTAAGTGCAGCAAAAAAATGTTAAAGAAGTATTTAAATAAAAATGTTTCAAATCTCCTTTTTTATCTTATTTAAAAAAATAATAATAAATAATATCAATAGCCTTTTTAAGCTAATGATAACTCCCTGTGTGAATTTAAGTTTATAGTATCTCACACAGTCTCAAACTATGATGTTTCCCACCCCTTTATTCTATTATTCTACTTTTAGATTTTTTTTTCACTTGAGAATTATTTACACAAAAGGAAATTGCTGTAATCAAGTAACTTTATCCAGGTCACTGGAGCACCCTGCCTTCCTCTCTTCTGTTTTCCCACCCACCCGGCACAAACTGGAATGTAACTGCAAGCATCATTTTCCCTGTTCTAAAGACGTCATAAAAGCAATTGGATAAGTGTGAGCAGTGGCCAACTTTTCTTTCTTTTCCTTTTGGTAAACAGTGTGGTTCACAAGTTTTCAACTCCACTTCCGAAACTTTCTGTCACTCTTGCAAACCACTATAGCCTGCAGGGCAAGAACATAATCAGCGAAAAAAAGAACATCTTGCATAGAAGAACAAGAATGGTTGTGTGAGAAAGAGATTATATCAGAAATTACTAAGATCATGCTTTTCCCAAACTCATTTCTATTATTAGTTACTATTACCAGGATGTTGTAAGGGAAAATAATGAGGCAAGACATTACAAAAATAACATAAAGTTGCGCTTTTTAAAGAGATAGACTATGGCTAGTTCTCATCATATCTGGTCAACTGTCCCATGAACCTGTTGAACTAAATTTAACTGAATGAGAAGAATACAAATGTCTTTACCATTAAGTAATAGATATAGCTACTGGCTACATTATTGTTTTAAACAGATCATCTTTTCCAACTTCTGTAGACAAATAAGGTTAGTGTAATTCAATTTCAGAAGTTCAGTACAACTTCTGAAAACAATTTTGGGAGTTTCTTGACAACACAGACTCAAAGATCTCTACATCTGCAAAAGATTTCACTGCATACAATATTCATAGGCCCTGTTTAAACTTAGCAATGTCTTTCAGTAAACATTTTCCCTACACCCACCACTACTTGGAGCAACCTCAGAAAATATATGTCATTGTACTTTATAATCAATATTCTCAGTTGTAACACACACAAAAAGAACTCCAAATGCAATAGTTAAAGATATTGGGATAGAAAGGGAGCTGAAGTAGTAAAAGTGCAGAAACTGATAATGTAAATGAAAAAGAATAACCACACAGATTGTAAAGTAATTATATTGTTATGACTGACTCTGACGATTTTAAAAGCCTCTTAATCATATCAGAAGATAATTTACAAATCATCTCTTAACTCTATCCTACCTACCTTTATGTCTATAAACGTTTTCCTGACAAGTTTTTTTCCACACTTACATTTGAAACAATTCAGTACATTCATATTCAAATGTTAAGTATGAGTGAAGTCACCTAATTGTTCACTTCAAAAAGTATATAAGGATTGTTTATAGTGGTATCACTCCTAAAAAGCCTTTACTTCTGTGTAATTTCATGTGCAGTTAAATATAATTTTTGTAATTTATTTAATTCTTTAGATTCTCAGAATTTTAAAAAAGTAAGGTAAGTCCTTCACATAGCTTATGGGTCGACGTATCAGGGCTGAATCAGGACAAAAAATGTGTAATAGACATCAGTAAAATTTGGAGGTAATTTGATTTCTTTTTTTTGTACCAATAATAGGATGAGATAAATTGAGAAAAAAAATGCATGATGAGTAGCATACATTTAAGAAAAATGAAATTATTTTTTGAGAAAAAGAGTTTTTAAAGAATGCATGAAGAAAGCTTTCTTAAAGGGTCATATACTTTGTTTATTGGAATGAATCATGGTCTCAAATGTCACACTGGAGGTCCCTCCCATCCCCTATAGCTTGTGTAACACTACCAGATTAAAAAAAAAAATCTTTATTTACTCATTAAGTGTAACACCTAGACAATGGATATCTATTGTCTATATACGCTAACCCCCAAAATGATGAGGACATTTTTAGGTGTAGTTTAGTTGGTTTAATGTTTGAGCCAGAAATCTCAACAGAGTGGCAAATGTATATCAATACTTTTCAAACCTATCTATTGACTGTAAGTTCTAATATGACTTATATGTTCCACATTCATTTGAACATTTTAAAAGGTAAAGTATCCAATTACCAGTATGTGTAAAAGCGAAATAAAATGATGTAGTGCTATTAATACTAACAAAATTGACTATTGCAGCTTTGTGTGTTCTTGGTACTTCTTTCACACATTAACATATTCATTTACGTATGTAGTCTACATATATAATAATTTTCCTGTTTCATAAACTAAGATACTGAAGTAGAAACTCTCCCAAGTCCCATAGGCATTGACTGTCAAAGCGAGGGTTCAGAGCTGCTCTCCTTTTATTTTATGCTGTCAAAATGAAAATAAAGGTTATTTTTGAAAAATGTCAGAGTTGAATTAAATGTAAAACCAAGGTTGTGAATACAAATCTTTCTGACAATCTGAATCGTTTTCTGAATCTAAATAAATACTCATATTCAGAATAATTTATCTATTTTTCTTCCACTTTTCCCTCTTTTGATATAACATAACAAATAAATTTTAACAATGTTTTTACTTTGCTGTCATAAATTTATAAACCATCTTTGAGAGAATAAGACATAAAACATCAAGGGTTTCTGCAACCTGCAAGATTAAAAGCCTGGTAGCAGCTTTCATCCCACTCTGTGCTTGAACCTGTCTGTGCCGGCAGAGCTAGCAGACTGTTTAAAGTTCCTGTGGCTTGGGCAAAAGCCAGGCTTTACAGACACAGTTTCACAGAAGAGAGACTTTTTCCCCTGTTGACCGGCCAAGTTTTAAATCCTTCAGTGGTTGAGTCTGATTAGAAAGGTAACACTGGGGGAAGGTGGAATGGAGTGTGGGAGTTGGTTTGTTGAGAAGTTATGTTTTATTAGAAAATAATAATAATAAAATGTCCTCAGCTGCAAAAGATCTAAAGACACAGATATTTTCAGTTAATATTAGAAGCTAAAAGATGGCTAATTCTTATGTCACTGGTTTTGTCTCTGTGTTCATAGCTGCCTGGACATTAAAAAAAAAAAAAAAAAGGAAAAGAAAAAAAGTCAGCAGCCACCTTGCCCCTTCACTACCATTGCTGTTTTCATTGGCTGGCTCTGAAGACACATTTCTTTTCATTCACTCACTCATTTATTCACTCACACATTCTTTCATTTCTGACTTGGGGCTGCAATAAACCATATCATTGTGCTAGAATTCTAAGTTTAGCTTTTTCTATGCCTGTCTTGCTCTATTCTCTAATCACTGAATCTCTAAACCGCCGATTTTTTTTTTTTTTACTCCAATGTAGTTTGAAATACGATAGTCTTATAAAGATATTTGATATTACATTTTTGTGTGTGGAGGGAAATGTGTGTGCCATATATCTGCAACTCAAAAGTATTGATGTAAATATTTATACTTCTGTTGTGCTAGAATAATATAACAAGTACTTTTACTTCATGGAAAGATACAACCACCACCATGACCTATAACAGGAATCCTTCATCATGAATCTTTCAAGCTCCTCATTGAGAGAGTTCTCAGGGTTTTGTGAAGACTGAAATTACATGAAAATTGTATGTGTGTGTGTATATATATAAAAACATATATAAAGGTATATATAATATATACATGTGTAATATTTATAATATCCAGTAAAGACATTTGATATTTCTATTAGATTCCCAGAGTATTCTTTGATATACATCTGAGCACGAAACTGTGAATTACTTATGATAAATACCTTTATTTAAAGTTGTATATATGTACTTTGATTAAAATCAAGATACATGAATTTTATTACTGATTGGCAATGATTATGGGCATCAGAACATTCAGAAAAGTGTTCTCCCCAAATCATCCTTCTAAGTCTTCTTTCTCTTAGAACATACTAATCACAAATTTTCAGATGTAATGTTAGATTCCTGTACGTAGGAGATAAACTTAACAACTAACCAAAAATAAACAAACCCTAAAATATGTCACTTAATCCTCTTTTCTTCACCAGAGCCTATGGTTTGCACTCCTTCCAAATTAAAAATTCTTCAGCAAAATTCTACAGATACCTTCATATCATTTACAGATCATTTCATATTCATGATCTGAGTTCTAGTCAAACCCGCTAAGTACAAAACTTATGAAATTTTGCATGAGTCACCATTAAGTTAGTTCACCATGCCAACTCTGTGAGAAAACTTTAGAAGCTAAAATAAAGTGAAGAAGTAAACAAACATTTCGCTGAGATTATAGTTTATAAGTTATTAAACTGGGAATTAAATTCAGTCTACTAATTCCGTGTCATTTGCTCTTTTTCCTCCTCTCTCACAAGATACTTTGGTAAATAATACACCTTCCTGCGTTACTGTAACTTCCCACTTCACTTCTCAATGATACTTAGTGTCAAATATCTTCTTGGTCTCCCTGTGCCACTACATTTATTCACTTTTCATTCACTTGTGCATCATTCACTTAATGCAAGTGTCTACTAATAACTTCCTGGTGATGTATTTAAAGAAAAACATTTAAAGAAGGCCCATTTATTTACAAGTTAACTTATCTTTCCCTTATTCCTAAATTAATATTCAAAATTTAGATTTTCAAAACTAGATGTCATTTATTCAAAGCTGCAGTTTTCGTTTTAATTTTTATGATTTCTCTACAGCAGTAATTTAGAAGGATTTATGTAAAGATACGAGGAAAGCAGTTGGAATCATTTTAGTATTCAGATGAATTGACTTATCTTGAGGAGATACTTCAAGAGTCTGTTTTGCTTAATGCTCTTATAACTTTAAATTTTTCCACTCTTCACTTTTGGAGAGAATTTCCTAACTCTCCTCTCTACTTCTGTAAACTTTATATATGATATAATATTTAGCTCCACATTGAATTCTTCCATGAAGTTTTCTCTTATTACCACAGCCTACAGTCAATTTATTATTCCCTGAAAAATTAGAACCAATATGTTATTAATGCATTGCAGTTAGTCAAAGGATAGTCGGATCCCTACCACTGTTTCCTTGAATTCTTCCATAATTTTTATTATAGTCTTTTGCAGAATTTGATTTGTTTCCATAGCTATATAAATAACTCATAGGGAAAGAATCTATGTCTTTGGTCAGCTACAGCACTTGCTGAATTTTAAGTGCTCAACAGAAGTAGATTAATTCCACTTCACTAGTAAACTTTTCGTATCATATACTGTGCTTTAAAATTTTTGAACCCTCTTTAGGTTTATATGGAGTTTCATTTCTCTGCTAGGTTTCCGAGGTTTGTGTACTCATTATGACCATTTTTAAGTTTTTGAACATATATATGATAAACATGATGCTATGTGAAATTCATTCTCAAAATAATATGTACCATATAATTCAATTCATATGAACAAGTGAATTGAATATGAAATTAATTCATGATAAAAGATCAGAAAATAATGTTTGTCTCAGAATCGGTGGTGGGGTTATTGAGTGAAAAGGGGTATGTGGGGATTTTCTGGGTTGATTGAAATGCTCTATATCTTTTTGGGTAGAGGTTACATATATATATGTTCTTTTTTGTGTTTTTGAGACAAGGTCTTGCTTTAATACCCCGGCAGAGTTCTGTGGCATCATCAGAGCTCATTGCAGCCTCGAACTCCTGGGCTGAAGAGATCTTCCCACCTGTCTCCCAAGTAGCTGGGACTACAGGTGCAGGCCACCACACCCTCCCTAATTTTCAAATTTTTTGCAGAGATCGGGTCTCACTTTGTTGCCTAGGCTGGTCTCGAACTCCTGGTCTGAAGTAATTCTCCCAACAATGCCTCTCAAAGTCCTGGAACCACAGGCGTGAGCCGCTGTGCCCAGCCTGCTTTTAAATCTTATCAAATTGTACACTTAAGATTTATTTTGCCATATGTTAACTCTATTTCAAAATAAAAGTATAACTATAAAATATTATTTAGTAGTACATATAAAATAAGACAAAACTAACATGTCACAAGTATACATATATAACAAACCTGCACATTATGCACATGCACCCTAGAACTTAAAGTATTATAATAATAATAATAATAATAATAATAATAATAAAAGTGATTAGGGAAAATTTAGGATTGTAGTTACCTCTTTAGGGGTGAGGGAAAGTGATTAGGGAGGGGCACACTGAGGGCCTCTCAAGAACTGGTGATATTCTATTTCTTAATGTAAGTGGTGGATACATCAGTGTTAGTTTCATTACTGTGTCTTAGAATGAATATATATTTATGTACAATGTGTTTCAAATTATTTAAAGATTAACCCATAGATGTTTCTATTTTGCTTTCTGCATTCTTTCTATTGTTTAAATTCTGGAGGAAAAGATAAGTTAATGTCCCCTATTTGTTTTTCTTGATTCACAAAGGTATATAACTTTTTCCATCATGGAAGATTTAAGTAGTAACAGTGAGAAAAATTCAGTCCCTTGACATGAGAAAATGAATGTGGCTCACAGTAATGCCATATATTTTGCCAGGATTTCATAATTTATAAAGCACCCTAAAGTCAATGTAAGCATTTTGTCATAGTGATAAGGATGACTTGACAGGAAAGAAAAGTAAAAAAAAAAAAATGATAAAAAATATTTTTATTCTAAACTGTGCTTTAAATGTTTACATATATCATGATGTAATATTGACAAGAATGTGATAACAATAACTAGGGCATCCTGAAAAGGATAACCTAGAAGAAACAATACATATTTTATCACTTTTCTTGACTTTTATAAATCAGAAGACTGAGGAGGGTGAAATGGTTTGGTCAAGATTACAGTTGCAGAGTGAGGACTAAAATCTATGTACCTATTCCTCATTCAATACTCTTTCTTCTATTTTTTAAGCTCTACATGAATTAAATTTCATGTTCCTTTGAGTCTCTGACCAGTTACCACCAAATATACAACAGGATGACCAACAAGAAAGTTACACACAAAGTGAATCTTCTCAATAATTTAAACCTACCCTGCTTTCTTTCACACTTCATTCATTTACTCAACATTTAACAAGCATTTATTTGCCAATCATCATTCCAGATTGTAAATAAATAAATAAATAAATAAAGAATACGTGTCTCATTGTTTATACAGTGATCTTTTTTAAGACATAGAGAGGGTAACCCAATGGTGAAAATGTTTGTTTTCTAATCTTTTCTATGTGTCAAAATGCTTTACTACTAAACTTTCTGGTCATCTCTAGTGATGGAAGCAAGTGATTGTTTCACTGCATCTTGTTTAAACATAAAAATAAAAACAGTGGCAAAAATCTAGTAAGTCATATCTTAATCTTTTCTGCTCATACGTATTTACATTTTCTTTGGAAAGTATATACACAATTTTATAGCTAATGAACAGTTTTTATTTAACCATTTTGTGCAAAAAAAAAAAAAAAAATCAATGACATTTACCTATTTACTATAAGGCTTCCAGTACCATGCCTTTGCCCTTCCTCTAATAAAACATCTAATATTTTCTTTTTCTCTTCCATGTTATCTGTTCTATCATCTTTACATTTTCTGCTTATTCCTCTGATGGTGTTACATAATTTCTCAAATAAATCATTTTAATTTTATAATATAGTAATGTTTCCTAATCAAATTGATGGTATGAATTAGCTATTCATAGAAATGAGTTTTTAAAGTGAATGAAGGGGAAAATGTGAACAAAAGACTATCATTCAGAAAGAAGTGAAACAAACACTCCACTACTAAGCCATTCTAAATCTCTCAGAAATGCCCCTGGAATCTTGCTGATAGTAACTTTCCAAAAGGAAATTCCATGTGAAATGCTAATAGAATAATCTGGAATCATCTGTAATATTCTGCTGTTTATTTTGATAATATTTTGTGTGTATTGTCACTTTATTGTGCCTGATCTATATAGGATTTTATCTAATGTATATTTTGGAAAATGCCTGATAAATGAGATTTCCTATTGTTATATTTCTTCATACAATATAATTTGACCTCTTATCTTATTTAGAAGATAAATAATCCTTTCATGTATAAAATATTTGTAATCTTACTTTATCATTTAGCTGCAGTTAATAAAATAAATATTTATGTAAAAAATGATTAAATATTATTTGATATTGTATTTTAGAATAGTACTAGGCATAACATAAAGTATTATAAAATAAAAATATTTTATTCCTAGTTTAAATCATAGTTGATTTCATTACAGTCTTTACTGCTCTTGAAGCTCAAAGTTCTTTGGAGAGACAGATTAATATTTTTTTATAAAAGTTAAAAATATATTTTCCAACATATGCGGAACATATTTACCTTAGATATGTATGATGTATAGATATACTGAAACTTATTTGTTTATAGACCCTAAATAAATATTTAAACTAATGGAGAATAATTAAAACTATTATCCGCCCAAGCATGTCACTTCTAGGTTCATGTCAGATAACCCAAATCACGTGAGAATCTGCTGAATTTCCAGAAGAATTGCTTCTTCTATGATCCAGTTGAAAACTGTTCTACCAAATTCTTGAAACTTCTTGATATTTGCAGCTCCCAACATCTTATTTTATCTCTGATCTCTGTCCTCAAAATATCTCCCTATAACAAATTTTTTTAACTCCTCTGCTGGGAAGAAAATCTATCCTCACTAGAATTTTCACATGCTCCTAGCATTTCTGCCTCTAGTCTCTACAATTTTGCTTCAGACTACTCCAGTCCACCAACAAGATCTATGATTTTGGGCTCGAGAGGTCTCCTAAGCCTCTGAAAGCAAATTAGACAGCATTAGCAGAAAGGAATTTGACAACAAGTCTTTTTTGGGGATCATTGTCTCTGTTTTTTAAATCACAAAAAGTTACGGATTGAAAACTAAAGTATTTCTCCATCTGTTTATGCTATTTTGTAAATTATATTTAGCTCTTTATATTTGTGATACCATTAGGCCACTGTCAGAGTACTTTCAACGCTGGCTAAGCAGTAGATTTGACATAATAGAAAGGCATAGACTATCAAACCACACTAATACGGCCTGAATCAAACTCTACCACTTATTGGGTATGTGATGTTAGAAAACCTACTTATGTCTCAGATTTCCATTTTCTCATATTTAAGTTAGAGTGATCATATATGCTTTTTTTTAATATTAAGAAAGTTCTATGATTTATAGATAGATATAGATAGATGATAGATAGATAGATAGATAGATAGATAGATAGATAGATAGATAGATTGATTGATTAGATATAGATCATACAGGTATTAACTTATCCTAAGTATTCAAACAAAAAGTAGACACTTTTTTTGAATGGTGAAGCTATTTTTTCTTTTAGTCATAAGAAGGGGCAAAATGCAAGGAGCTTCTTAATTATATCTCTGAAAAATATAGAGCAAAGATCTAATTGTCACTACCAACAACCATTAGTTTTAATGTTGCCTGTTTTCAGATAAACTTAAACACCTTAACATAAGTACTCCTTTACTTTTTCTAACTTTGTCCCACTCAAAATCACTCTGAAGAGGATTAAGTGGTAGATAAAATAAGCATAATACAATTTAATGATAGACTCTAGATGGTTATATGATAAAATGTTGTGAATAAAACTCACTGAATCAAATGCCAGATTGGAAAAAAGTATTTTATGTTGATCTAAACTTATTATCATACAAAATAACTTTTAAGGGAAAAAAAAACCCTGAGAAAAATGTTGAGTGTTTGATATTCAAGCGGAATCAACAGGGATATAAATACGTAAACCAAAACAAGCCTTCTTTGTAATGCATCTTCTGCAACATGGCTCATCTGCTTGCTACTAAGCAAAAGTTTAGTGTATTTTTGGCCAAAAGAAATTACTAACCCCCAAGAGAAGTTAAATAATGGAAAATTTTTTAACTTCCCTGAAGTTAAATAATGGAAAATCCTGTAGTGCACCCAAAGTTTTGTCAAGTTAGCACCTCAAAACAAATTTTGGGATGCTGCCGTGCAATGAAAGCTTTACTCTATTTTACAAGTAGAAAAACTTTCAAATGGTATTCAAATATTAGTATAGAATGAACACGGTTAGGCTTTTAGCTCTTCAACAAAAGCCAGGTAACGAACAATAAGGGAATGTAATATCAAAAATACAGTGCTTGAGATATTTGGCTCAAAATGAATTGTTAAAGGACAGCTTGAGGTTCAGACATCTTAACAGAGTAAAACTATTGTATCAGTTACACGTTGTATCAGTTACAGTTACAGTTACGTTGCTTCACAAACTTTAGTATGCAGAAATACTATTATCATTGTAAAGGCACAATACTAAAAATATTGAAGACAGAAAAAACAAACATACTATGAAAGACTTTTATTAAATTGTTAAGATTACATTTTTGAAGTATTAAGAGTAGAATCAAATTTCTAATTTTGCAGGCTTTATTCTTTCTACCTATAGGTATTCATTTTTGCCATAGACACCTTATAAGTGAATAATTTGTGACACTATAAAATTATATAATTTGGAAGATAGATGGAGTAAAAATGGAGGAGGGTAGAAAATCCACACCATGAAGATGAAATAATGGTTTGAGACTTTTTGTTTTATTCTATTTCAATAATTTTTGGGAACCAGGTGGTTTTTGGTTATGTGGATAAGTTCTTTAGTGGTGGTATCTGAGATTTTGGTACACTCCTCACTCAAGCAGTGTACACTCTACCCGATGTGTAGTATTTTATAGTATTTTATTCCTCACCCACCTCCCACCTTGTCCCCCAAGTCCCCAGAGTCCATTATGTTATTCTTATGCCTTTGTGTTCTCATAGCTTAGCTTCTATGCATAAGTAAGAATATACAATATTTGGTTTTTCATTCCTGAGTTACTTCACTTAGAATAATAGTCTCCAGCTTCATCCAGGTTGCTGCTAATGCAATTATTTCATTCCTTTTTATAGCTCAGTAGTATACTATGGTGTATAAATGCCACATTTTCTTTATCCACTCATTGGTTGATAGACATTTAGGTTGATTTCATATTTTCACAATTGTGAATTGTGCTGCTATAAATATGTGTGTGAAAGTGTCTTTTTCATATAATGACTTATTTTCCTTTGCATAGATACTCAGTAGTGGGATTGCTGGATCAAATGGTAGTTCTACTTTTAGTTCTTTAAGGAATCCCATACAGTTTTCCATAGTGGTTATACTAGTTTACATTCCAACTAGTGCTGTAAAAATGTTCCCTTTTCACCACATCTACATCAATCAGCATATATTTTTATTTTTTTTAATTTTTTTACTTATAGCCATTCTTGCAGGAGTGAGGTGGTATCTCATTGTGGTTTTAATTTGCATTTCTCTGATAATTAGTGAAATTAAGCATTTTTTTCATGTTTATTAGCTATTTGTATATCTTCTTTTGATAATTGGTTATTCATGTCCTTTGCCCACTTTTTATGAGATTATTTGTTTTTTTTTTTTTTTGCTGCTTTGTTTGAGTTCCTTACATATTCTGGACCACATGCATAGTTGCAAAGCATTTTTTTCATGTTTATTAGCTATTTGTATATCTTCTTTTGATAATTGGTTATTCATGTCCTTTGCCCACTTTTTATGAGATTATTTGTTTTTTTTTTTTTTGCTGCTTTGTTTGAGTTCCTTACATATTCTGGACCACATGCATAGTTTGCAAATATTTTCTCCCATTCGGCGGGTTGTCTGTTTACTACATTGATAGTTTCCATTCTCTCTCTCTCTCTCTCCCCCCCCACCGTGCTGTGCAGAAGCTCTTTAGTTTAAGTAGGTCTCATTTGCCAAATTTTGTTTTTGTTGCATTTGTTTTTGGGTTCTTGGCCATGAATTCCTTGCCTAAGCCAATAAATGGAAAAGTTTTTTGATGTTCTAGAATTTTTATGATTTCATGTCTTAGATTTAAGTATTTGATCCATCATGAGTTGATTTTTGTATAAGGCAAGGGATGAGGATCCAGTTTCATTCTTCCACATGTTGTTTGCAATTATCTCAGCACCATTTGTTGAATAAGGTGTCCTTTTCTTACTTTATGTTTTTTGTATGCTTTATCGAAGATAGTTGGCTGTAAGTATTTGGATTTCTTTATGGGTTATTTCTACTTTTCCATTAGTCTGTGTGCCTATTTCTATACCACTGCCATAATATTTTGGTAACTATTGTAGCCTTTTAGTGTAGTTTGGAGTCAGGTAATGTGATGCCTCCAGATTTGTTCTCTTTGCTTAGTATCAGTTTGACTATGTGAGCTCTTTGAATTTTAACACTTTTTTTTCTAGTTCTGTGAAGAATGATAATGGTATTTTGATGGGAATTGAATTGAATTTATAGATGGATTTAGCATTATGGTCATTTTCACAATATTGGTTCTACCCATTCATGAGCATTGTAAGTGTTTCCATTTGTTTGTGTTGTCTATGATTTCTTTCAGCAATGTTTTGTAGTTTTCCAGTTTTCTTTGCAGAGATCTTTCACCTCCTTGGTTAGGTATATTCTCAAGTATTAAACTTTTTTGTCGCTGTGTAAGTAAAAGGGGTTGAGTTCTTGATTTGAGTCTCAGCTTGGTAGTTGTTTGTATATAGCAATGCTACTGCTTTATGTATATCAATTTTGTATCCTGAAACTTTACTGAATTTTTTATCAAATCTAGGAGCTTTTTGGATGAGTGTTTAGATTTTTCTACACATACGATCACATCATCACCAACCACTGACAGTTTGACTTTTCTCTTTTCTGATTTAGATGCCCTTTATTTCTTTCCCTTGTCTGATTTTTCTGGCTAGGGCATCCAGTACTATGTCAAATAAAAGTGGTGAAAGTAGGCATCCATGTCTTGTTCCAGTTCTCAGAGGGAATGCCTTCAACTTTTTCCCATTCAGTATGATGTTGGCTGTGGGTTTGTCAGAGATGGCTTTTATTACTTTGAAGTATGTCCCTTCTATGCCAATTTTGCTGAGGGTTTTATCATAAAGGGATGCTGTATTTGTCTAATTTTTTTTTCTGTGTCTATTGAGATGGTCATATGATTTTGGTTTTAATTCTGTTAATGTGATGTGTCACATTTATTGACTTGCATATGTTAAAACATCCCTACATCACTGGTTTGAAACCCATTTGATCGTGATGTATTGTTTTTTTGAGATGCTGTTGGATTTGGTCAGTCAGTATTTCGTTGAGGATTTTTTCATGTATGTTCATTGGGGATATTGGTCTGTAGTTTTCTTTTTTGTTATGTCCTTTCTTAGTCTTGGTATTAGAGTGCTACTGGCTTCACAGAATGATTTAGGGAGAATTTCCTCTTTCTCTATCTTTTGGAATAATTTCAGTAGGAAATGTACCAATTCTTTTTTGAATGTCTGATAGAATTCAGCTGTGAATCCTTCTGTTCCTGGACTTTTGTTGTTGGTAATCTTATTAATTACTGTTTTAATCTTCCTACTTGTTATTAGTCTTTTCAGAGTTTCCATTTTTTGTGTGATTTAATCTAGAAGTGCTGTATATTTCCAGGAATTTATCCATCTCCCTTAAATTTTCTAGTTTGTGCACATAATGCTGTTCATGGTAACCTTGAGTTAACCTTTGTATTTCTGTGATATTGGTTGTAATGTCTCCTGTTTCAATTCTCATTGAGCTTATTTGGATTTTCTCCCTTCTTTTTTTGATGTTAATTTCATTTCACTAATGGTCTACGAATTATTTTGTCTTTTCAAAAAAAAAAAAGAAAAAAAACAGCTTTCTGTTACACTTATCCTTTGTGTGTTTTTGTTTCAATTTAATTTAGTTCTACCCTGATTTTTGTTATATATTTTATCCTGCTGGGTTTGGGTTTGGTTTGTTCTTGTTTCTCTAGTTCCTTGACATGTGACATTAGATTGTCTATTTGTGTTCTTTCACACTTCTTGATGTAGGCATTTAATGCTATGAACTTTCCTCTTAGCACTACTTTTGCTATGTCCCAGAGGTTTTGATAAGTTGTGTGACCATTATCATCCAATTCAATGAATTTTTTAATTGCCCTCTTGATTTCATTGTTGACCCAGAGATCATTCAGAAGCAGATTATTTAATTTCCATGTATTTATATAGTTTCGAGGGTTCCTTTTGGAGTTAATTTTCAGTTTTATTCCACTTTGGTTGAAGAAGATACTTGATATAATTCTAAACTTCTTAAATTTATTAAGACTTTGTTTGACTTATCATGTGGTGTATTCTGGAGAATACCCCATGTGTTTCTGAAAATAATATATAGTCTGCTGTTGTTATGTAGAATGTTCTGTAAATATCTGTTAAGTTCATTTGTTCTAGGGCATAGTTTATGTCTATTGTTTCTTCGTTGACTTTCTGCCATGATGACCTCTCTAGTGCTATTAGTGGAGGTATTGAAGTGCCCACACTATTATTGTGTTGCTGTCAGTCCCATTTCCTAGGTCTAGTAGTAATTATTTTATGAATTTGGGAACTCCAGCATTAGGTGAATATATATTTAGGATTGTGATATTTTTCTGTCGAACAAATCCTTCTATCACTGTATAATATCCCCCTTTGTCTTTCGTTACTGTTGTTGCTTAAAGTCTGTTTTGTGTGATATAAGAATAGCTACTCCTGCTCCCTTTTGGCTAGCATTTCCATAAAACATCTTTTTCCATTTCTTTACCTTAAGTTTATGTGAGTCTTCATGTGTTAGTTCTGAGTCTCTTGAAGACATCAAATACTTGGTTGGTGGATTTTTATCTATTCTGCCATTCTGTATAAGAATTTAGTGCATTTACATTCAACATAGTATTGAGACATGAGGTACTGTTCTATTCATCATGTTTGTTGTTGCCTAAATATCCTGGGGATTTTTTAATTGTGTAATTATTATCTAGACCCTGTGAGAGTCATGCTTTAAGGGGTGATATGGTTTGGCTATGTCCCCACCTAAATCTCATCTTGAATTGTAACTCCCACAATTCCCACATGCTGTGGGAGTAAGAACCTAGTGGGAGGTATTTAAATTCTGGAGGTCAGTCTTTCCTGTGCAGTTCTCGTGATAGTGAATGATTTTCACGAGATCTGATGGTTTCAAAAATGGGAGCTTCCTCGCACAAGCCCTCTTCTCTTGTCTGCTGCCATGTGAGATGTGCCTTTCACCTTCCACCATGATTGGGAGGCCTCCCACCCACGTGGAAATGTAAGTCCAATAAACCTCATTCTTTGTAAATTGCTCAGTCTCAGGTATGTCTTTATCAGCAGCATGAAAATGGACTAATGCAGTAAATTAGTTCCAGAAGAGTGGGTTGCTGATGGAATGATACCTGAAAATGTGGAAGTGACTTTGAAACTGGGTAACAGGCAGAGGTTGAAATATTTTGGAGGGCTGACAAAAAGATGGGAATATGCAGAAAGTTTGGAACTCCCTAAGGACTTGTTGAAAGGCTTTGACCAAAATGCTGATAATTATATGGACAATGAAATCCAGACTGAGATGGTCTCAGATGGAGATGAGAAACTTGTTGGGAACTGGAGCAAGAGTGATTCTTGTTATGTTTTAGCAAAGAGATTGGCAGAATTTTGTTCCACCCTAAAGATTTGTGAAACTTTGAACTTGAAAGAGATGATTTAGGGTATCTGGTGGGATGAATTTCTAAGCAGCAAAGCATTCAAGAAGTGATTTGGGTGCTGTTAAAGGCATTCAGTTTTATAAGGGAAAGACAGCACAAAAGTTCATAAAATTTGCATCTTGACAATGTGATAAAAAAAGAAAATTCCATTTTCTTAGGAGAAATTCAAGACAGTTGCAGAAATTTGCATAAGTAATGAGAAGCTAAGTATTCATCCCCATGACAATGGGGAAAATGTCTGCAGGGCATATCAGAGATCTTCACGGTAGCCCCTCCTATCACAGCCTCAGAGGTTTAGGAGGAAAAAATGGTTTTGTGGGCTGGACCCAGGGTCCCTCTGCTGTGTGCTGTCTAGGAACTTGGTGCCCTGCATCCCAGCCACTCCAGCTGGGACAAAAGGGACTGAGGTACAACTCAGACTGTTGCTTCAGAGGGTGGAAGCCCCATGCCCTTTCAGCTTTTATGTGGTGTTGAGCCTGAGAGTGCACAGAAGTGAAGAACTGAAGTTTGGGAACCTCCACCTAGATTTTAGTAGGTGTATGGAAATGCATGAATGCCCAAGCAGAAGTTTGCTGCAGGGGTGGGTTCCTCATAGAGAACCTCTGCTAGGGCAGTGCATAAGAGAAATGTGGGGTGGAAGGCCCCACACAGAGTCCCTGCTGGGGTACCACCTAGTAGATCTGTGAGAAGAGGGCCACCATCCTCCAGATCCCAGAATGGTAGATCCACCAACGGTTTGCACTGTGTCTGGCAAAGCCACAGACACTCAATGCCAGCTGATGAAATGAGCAAGTGGGAGGCTATAACCTACAAAGCCACAGGGGTGGAGCCCCAAGTCCATGGGAACCCACCTCTTGCATCCGTGTGACCTGAATATGAGATATGGAGTCAAAGGAGACCATTTTGGAGCTTTAAGATTTGATTGCCTTGCTGGATTTTGGACTTGCATAGGGCCTGTAGCTGCTTCATTTTGGCCAATTTCTCCCATTTGGAATGGCTCTATTACTCAATGCCGGTACCCCCATTGTATCTACGAAGTAATTAAATTGCTTTTGATTTTCCAGGCTCATAGGTGGAAGAGACTTGTGTCATCTTAGCTGAGACTTTGGACTGTGGACTTTTGGGTTAATGCTATTATGAGTTAAGACTTTGCAAGATTGTTGAGAAGGCATGATAGGTTTTGAAATGTGAGGACATTAGATTTTGGAGGGGCCAGAGGCAGAATAATATGGTTTGACTCTGTCCCCACCGAGCTCTCATCTTGAATTCCTACATGTTGTGGGAAGGACCCATTGGAAGGTAATTGAATCATGGGGGCAAGTCTTTCCTTTGTTGTTCTTATGATAGTGAATAAGTCTCATGAGATCTGATGGTTTTAAGAAGGGGAGATTCCCTACACAAGCTCTCTTCCCTTCTCTGCTGCCAAGTGAAACATGCCTTTCACCTTCTATCATGATTATGGGGCTTCCCCAGCCATGTGAGACTGTAAATCCAATAAACCTCTTCTTTTGTAAATTGCCCAGTCTTGGATATGTCTATATCAACAGTGTGAAAATGGACTAATTCAAGGAGGTTCTATTTGGGTGTATTTCAAGATTTTATTTTTTAAGATTTAAAATTCCTTTAGCCATTTCTTGTAGTGCTGGTGTAGTAGTAGCAAATTCTCTCAGCATTTGAGCATTTGTTTGTCTGAAAGACTTTATTTCATCTTCATTTATGAAGCTTAGTACTGCTGGATACAATAATCTTGGCTGACAATTGTTTTTTTTAAGGAAGATAAAAATAGAACCCTAATTTCTTCTGGCTTCTAAGGTTTCCTTTCAGAAATCAACTGTTAATCTGATAGGTTTTTCTGTATAAATTAACCTGATGCCTTAGTCTCATAGCTCTTAAGATTCTCTCCTTTGTCCTGACTTTAGATAACCTGATGACTATGTGCCAAGGTGATATAGTTAGGCTTTATATCACCACCAAAATCTCATCCTGGATTATAATTCCCATAATCCCCACATGTCAAGAGACAGACTAAGTGGAGGGCAATTTGATCATGGGGGTGGTTTTCCCAAGGCTGTTCTCATGATAGTGAGTGAGTTCTCAGGAGATCTGATGGTTCTATAAGGGCCTCTTCCCTCTTTACTTGGCATTTCTCCTTCCTCCCACCTTGTGAAGAAAGTGCCTTGCTTCCCCCTCACATTCCACCATGATTGTAAGTTTCCCAAGGCTGCCTCAGCCATGCTGAACTGCACATCAATTAAACCTTTTTCCTTTATAAATTACCCAGTCTCAGGCAGTTCTTTAAGGTAGTATGAAAATGGAACAATACACTAGACCTTTCTGTGATTAATTTCTCAGGAGTTATTTGAGCTTCTCGTATTTGGATGTGTAGATCTCTAGCAGGGCCAGGGATGCTTTCCTCAATCATTTCCTCAAATAAGTTTTTCAAACATTAAGATTTCTCTTCTTCCACAGGAACACCAATTATTCTTAGGTTTGGCCATTTAAGATAATCACAGGCAGGTGGTGGCCCATGCCTATATTCCTAGCACTTTGGGGGGCCGAAGCAGGCAGATCACCTGAGGTTAGGAGTTTGAGACCAGCCTAGCCAACATGGTGAAACCCCATCTCTACTAAAAATACAAAAAAAAATTAGCTGTGCATGGTGGCAGGTGCCTGTAATTGCAGCTACTCAGGAGGCTGAGTCAGGAGAATTGCTTGAATCCGGGAGGCAGAGGTTGCAGTGAGCCAAGATTGTGCCACTGCACTCTAGCCTGGAAAACAAGAGTGAAACTTCATCTCAAAAAAAAAAAAATAAAAGATAATCACAAATTTCTGATGGGACTTTATTTTATCAATTCTTTATTTTTTTGTCTTTGTCTGATTGGGTTAATTTGAAAGCCTCATCTGTGAGCTCTGAAGTTCTTTCCTCTAGTTGTACTCATCCATTGTTAAAACTTTCCAGTGCAGTTTGTATTTCCCTATGTGTGTCTTTCATTTCCAGAAGCTGTGATTTTTTTAATGATATCTATATATGTAGAAAATTTTTCATCTATATTCTCTATTTCCATTTCTCTGAGTTGTTTTTCAGCTTTCTGTGGCATCTCCTTGGGTAGCTTAATAATAAACCTAAATTCTTTATCTGCCAATTCAGAGATTTCTTTGTGATTTGGATCCATTGCTGGGGAGCTCATGTGATCTTTTGGGGGTGTTATAGAATCCTGTTTTTTCATGTTACTAGAATTACTTTTCTGTTTTCTTCTCATTTGGGTGGACTATTTCCTAAAATTGCTCTTGAATTCATTTTTGATTGTTCTGTGGTATTTTTAATTTAAATTTCTTTTTTTCCCTCATAAAGATCAGACTTTAATGTTTATTTTTGCCTAATTTTTTATTTGGTGCTTGTAGGGGAGAAGATTCTTTATGAGATTCTTGATTATAGAAAGTCTTTGTGCATTCACTTTCCCCAAAGCTGATTGTAGCAGTTATAGTTTTGGTGTGTGGGTGAGTTCACTATCTTCTATGGATTTGGGATGTCAGGGATCTCTTGAAGTTTATTTCATTTTCTTGTGGTGTACAACTTATTTACTCGGTTTATAATTCAGACATCAGGTCAATAGGGAAAGTATCTCTGATTAGGCACTGGTTGTAGCTAAGGTAGGTTAGTAGATGTAATACCCAATGGTGGACCAAGGTCTCAGCCTTGATGAGAGCAACTAGGGGAACTCTTAATTAGATGTAGTGAAGTTTTATCAGGATGAAGAGTGGGAGCTACTTTAGCTACTTTAGCTCCTCTGTCAGGTCAGTAGGAAAGCTATTCACCTCACAGCCTCACTCCTATCCTAGTGTTTCAGCCATTCAGATCAAACAGGCACCTCTTTTCATACACACACACACACACACACACACCCCCCCACCCCTATATATATATATATATATGTTGCAGGTATAGAAAAATTTTGACTCTGCCTGTCTTGCAGGCCTGAATCTGGGGTGTGATTCTCCTATAGGGCTACAATCACCCTGGATGGTTCCAGAAAGACTGTCTACAGGTGCCTCCATACTGCGTTCCAGTGGGGGTAAGCTTCAGCTGTGTCTGCAGTGGAGTACTCAAGGAAACAAGGACCCCTTCTCTAAGGCTCTTCATGATCATAGAGGCTGCCTGCCTCTTGAGTTATAGGTGTACACTTTCTCTACTGCAGTCAGCACTGCAATTGTGTCTCTGCTGTGGGAAACTACCCACCGGTGGAAAGACCTGGAACTCAAGTCCTGCTGTTCAGATTCTTTTGTATCGTAGGATGATCCATTGATGTCATGCTCTGCCTTTTCCCCTAGGGATAGGTCTTCCTGGAAGCTGGATTGCAGTGATTGTTATTGCTCTTCTGGTCGAGTCACCTAACGGGGGTACCAGCCTCTGGGTTGGTGCTGAGAAATGTCTGCAAAGTATCTTGTGATGTGATCAGTCTTCAGGTCTCCCAACCATGGATACCAGCACCTGCTCTGGTGGAGGTGGCAAGGGAGTAATATAGACTTTATGAGCATCCTGGGTTGTGGACAGCTTTAGTGTGCCTGCTCTCTGTAATTTTGGTTGTACTAGCAGTGAAGTTGTCATGCGGACACACTCAGTATCTCCAGTTAGCCAGGATGTTGCAGGAAATGGAATTAGGTATTGTCTTCCCCTTTCTGGGATCAGGGTTATTCTGACAAGAGTTGCAGTAGTGACCTGAGTTGCTTCGCCTCCAGTCAGGAGGTGGTGCTTTCAAGAGAGCACCAGCTGCAGTATTACCAGCGGGATTTGAGCTTGCTTTGTATTGGCCTGGGGAAGTATTCTGATTTATCAGGCGATGGGCAGGGCCATAAAACTCCAAAGAGTTTTTCCTTTGTGTTCAGCTATCAGGGCAAGTAGAGATATGGCATTATGTTGGGGCAGGATTAGGAAGGTCTAAGCTCAGAATCTCTTGGGTAAGGCTTGACATGGCCACTGTGGGGAAGTGGGGAGTAGTTCTCAGGCCAATGGGGTTATATTCCAGAGGGGATTATGGCTGCTTCTGCTGTGCAGTATAGTTCACAAGGGATGTGGGGATAGCTAGTAGTGAAAAGCCTCACCCAGCTCCCACGCAGTTGATGAGGCCAGTCTCACTCCCACAGTTCCCTGCTAAAAGCATTGAGTTTAGATCCAGGCAGCCTGTGTGTGAAACTCAGACCTGCCCCAGGGCATAAGCTTCCCCACTAAGAAAGCAAGCAGAGCTTTCAGGCTACATCCCTCCCCGTCTGCCCACAATGTCACCAGCTACTGTGCTGCTCATATCTGCAGCAATTCCTGCTCATCCCCCAGATTCTGCTCAAGAAAATTCGTGCCCACTTGAAATTGTCACAAAATTCAGTTGGAAGCTTCTTTCACCCTGCAACCCCTGCCTAATTCCATTGGCTGCTTTCCCGAAGGTCCCCTGAGAGATATAGTCAGGGATGGCTTTCCTGGGCTCAAGCTGGTGAGTGAAAGTGCATATAAGACTCTTTTCACTGCTGCTTCTACTTATAGTGTGCATGACTACCTAAATCTATTCCAGCTCTAGGCAAAATCAAGTCCTTCTCCTATGATCCGGATTTTCAGATTCCCTAATAAGGATGGGTGTTTAGAGGCAGGTTTTCTCCCTCTCACAATTTGGGAACTCAACAGTTTTTTGCTTGTGTTGTGGAGTTTGCAGCAGTGTGCTGTTTCTTTCAAAGGATCTGTGAATTCTTTTGGTTTTGCTGGTATGTTTTTTGTGGTGGTTCTTGGAACACAAGTTCAGTGTGAGTCTCCACACACTGTTCTGTTCATCCAAGTGGGAGATGCATGTCAGCCCTGCCTCTTATCTGCCATCTTCCTGAAGTCAGCAGTTTGAGACATTTAATCAGTCCATATTTGGTAAGCACCACACACAGCACACAGCTGTGTGTGGAAAGCCACAAATAAGGATGCGATTGAATCCAATATGAATTTGTTGATCATCTATTACTTTCTAGGTTTTATGGAATAAGTTCAAGTATACCAATTAAAAGATAAATTGGCAGGTGATTTAAAGAGCATGAATCAACTATACACTGTCGGCAAGAAACTCACTTCAAATATCATATAGGTGAGTTGAAAGAAAAAGCTTGGAAAAAAACATATTATGCAAACATTAATCTAAGGAATGCATAAGTGCCTTTGTTAATACCATCCAAAGTAGATTTCAAAACAATTACTAGAGACAGAGAGGGACATTATATGCTGAAAAAAGGATCAATCCACAAAGAATATATGACTGTTGCAGGACAAGTCACAGACAAAACCCCTCAGACACCGAGTTAAAGAAGCAAGCGGTTTATTCGTCCGGGAGCATCGGCAAGACTCCTGTTTCAAGAGCCGAGCTCCCCGAGTGAACAATTCCTGTCCCTTTTAAGGGCTCACAACTCTAAGGGGGTCTACTTGAGAGGGTCGTGATCAATTGAGCGAGCAGCAGGTACGTGACTGAGGGCTACATGCACTGGTAATTAGATTAGAACAAAACAGGACAGGGATTTTCACAGTACCTTTCTTTACAATGTCTGTAATCTATAGATAACATAACCGATTAGGTCGGGGGTTGATCTTTAACTACCAGGCCCAGGGTGTGGCACGGGCCTGTCTGTGGATTTCATTTCTGCTTTTTAGTTTTTACTTCTTTTTGCTTTGGAGGCAGAAATTGGGCCTAAGACAATATGAGGGGTGGTCTCCTCCCTTATGACAATCATAAATGCTGCAATATATGTGATGCAAAAATCAAAAGGACTGAAAGGATAAATACATAAATCTACAATTATAGCTGAGGACTTCAACACCCCTCTCTCAGTGATAGATAAATAGACAAAAATAGTTAGCAAGGATATAGAATTTAGCACCACCATTTACCAACAAGATCTAATCAACATTTTTAGAAGTCTCTATCCAACAATAGTGGAACACTCATTCTTTTCAAGTAACAATAGAGTGTATAACAATAGAGACGATGTCCTGGGACATAAAATAAATTCTTGCAAATTAAAAAGAATTGTAACCATACAGAGTGGATCCTCTAACTCCAACTAAATCAAATTAGGAATAAAAAAATAGAAAGCATAGAGAAAAACCTACAAACATTTGGAAGCTACAAACACACTTCAAAATAATCCATGGGTCAAAGAGGAACTCTCAAGAGAAAAAAAAATACATTGCACTGCGTGAAATTAAAATCATACCAAAATTTGTGTGACACAACTAAACAGTGCTGAGAGGGAAATTTATAGCACTAGATGCATACATTTGAAAAAGTTTCAAATCAATAATCTAAACTTCCACTTAAAGAACCTAGGAAAAGAGCAAAAATAAAAGCAGAAGTCAATTTGATTGAAAATAGAAAAAAATACAATAGGGTATACTAATAAACCAAAAATCTGTTTCTCTGAAAAAAAAAAAATACAGTTTACAGACCACTAGCAAGGTTGCCAAAGAAACAAAGAGATAATCAGAAGTTAACAATATCAGGAATGAAACAGGGTATATCATTATAAATCTCTTAGATATAAAAAATGATAATGAAGAAATACGATAGACAAGCCCACATGCATACATTTGACGACTTATAAATTAGATAAAATTGAGCTATCACAAGATCAGAAAACCAAACACTGCCTGTTCTCACTCATACGTGGGAGCTGAACAATGAGAACACATGGACACAGGGAGGGGAACATCACACCCAGGGGTCTGTCGGTGGGTGGGGAGCTAAGGGAGGGATAACATTAGGAGAAATACCTCATGCAGGTGACTGGTTGATGGGTGCAGCAAACCACCAGGGGACGTGTATACCTATGTAATAAAACTGCACGTTCTGCACATGTAACCCAGAACTTAAAGTATGATTTAAAAAAAAAAAAAAAAAGGAGGAGGAGCCAGCAGGACTCCAGGCCACACTTTCAAATCAACAGAAGTAGTGTTTAGTGTCTATGCTGACTTCTAACTTTATTTAAAGGATTCCACTGGAACAAAAAACAACAAAAACAACTACTAACGCTACTGTAACTCATGTGATATGAGATAATTTGAATAGCCCTTATAACTATTAAGAAAATTGAATGAGTATTTTAAAACTCCCAAAATCAAAAACCACAGGCCCAGATATTTTCATTGGAGAATTCAAGCAAACAAATAAATCAGAATTAATACTAATTCTATATAATGCGTTCAAGAAAATTAAAAAAGGGACCGCTTTCCCAAGGAGAAAGACTACTTCCCAGTACTCTTTATGAAGTGATGATTAACCTTCTATCAAAATCAGAAAAAGAGACTGCAACAAAAGAAAATAGCAGATATTTCTCATAAATACAGATGTAAAAATTCTTAACAAAAGCTTAGGAAATAGAATTAAGCAATGTAAAAAAAGAAGAAAATATCATGACCAAATGGAGTTTATTCTAGAGATGCAAATTGGTACAACATTTGAGAATCAATGAATAAAACTTACTTTAGTAACAGGCTAAAGAAAAAATAATTACATAATCATATGAATCAATGCAGGAAGCAATTGAGAAAACCCAGAATCCACTTATTTTGTTTTGTGCTCTCTGAACTTTCAGGATCTATATTTTAGTGTCTGTCATAAATTTTGGAAAATTCTTCACAACTATTACTACAAATATTCATTTGGCTTTTTTTATGTATCTTTATTCTCCTTCTGCTATTTTAATAATGCATGTTACACCTTTTGAAATTGTCCCACAATTCTTAGATGTCCTGTTCTTTTTATTTTCCCCTTCTTTTTTTGCTTTGCATTTTAGCTTGGAAAATTTACATTGACATATCTTCAAGTTCAATTTTCTTTCTTCAGCTGTGAGCAGTCCACTCTTGAGACCATTGGAACATTCTTCATATTTCTTAGAGTGTCTTGAATTAGTAGCACTTCCTTGGTTCCTTTTTCATATTTCTATCTCTCTGCTTACATTCCCCATGTGTTCTTGCAAGTTGTCTGCCTTTCTCATTTGATCTGCATTTTTTCTTTGATCTCTTAACATAGTAATCACAGTATTTTAAATTCCTAGTTCGGTAATTCCAACATTTCCGCCATATCTGAGTCTTCTTTTGTTACTGCTTTGTTTGTGTAGACTGTGTTTTTCTTGCCTTTTATCATGCTTGAAATGTTTTGTTGAAAGTTGGACATCATGGACGGAGTAATAGGACCTAAGTTAAACAGGTCTTTAGTGTGAAGTTTTATGTTAATCTTCCTAGGAGTTTATCTGTGTTTCATGTTTGCCATACTGTAGGTGCCCAAAGTTTGAAATCTCTCTACTGTTCTTGATTTTTGTCTCCCTTCCTGATTTTGGATTTTCCTAAAAAGTCCTTCTTAAACAGAGAGTGATCCTTGTAGTCCTTTCATCTTTAATTCGCTATTATTATACTGGAGCCTTGTAGATGTGGTTGGAAGGTATGTGGGAGAAGGGTAAGCATTCTGTATTTCTATGACTTAATCTCACTCTTTAGCCAGAGGAAAGCTGGCCCTCATTAATAGTAGGGTCATGCTGGATAGCAGCTGGCTTAGAGTGGGGAAATGACACGATTACAAAAATCACAAGAGTAGATGACAGGGAAGCAAGAAAATTATAGCAGGGATGAAGATTAGAATGTGTTGTAGATGGGAGGCACAGGGCTTGTTGAAGGAGGATGGGGGCATGGTGGTCTGTAAATGACATTGCTGATCTGCATACCGAATGACAAAGTGAGTTGGCTGTGTTAGAATAAACAGGGTGTTGAGGAGCAGTGAAATCCTTAAAGGAGGTGATAATAGACAAAGCAAAGATGGAGTGCTTGGCATGGACATTGAGGATGTTAAGAAGGGTGTTTATCATGGAAAAATTATTTCATAGGACATATGTAATTTGTAAGAAAGGGAAATTTGGAACAGGAGAGAAGAAGTATATATAGTTATCTATGGCTATCAAAAAGTAGGAGATCACTGGATGAGTTTATACCTTAGGCAAGATAGCAAAATAAATAAGACAGATATCCTAAATCCTAACCTCGAAAAGCTAAAGGGAAATAATATAAACAGTCATTTACTATAAAAATGCTCCACAGGGATTCATTTATTGTCCCGTGCATGCAGCACTTGTGCATAATATGCCTGCATGATCTTCAAAATCAGGAGGTTCTTTGCCGATGGGTTATAATTCCTTTCCCTGGTATGCTAGTGGGTTGGAAGGGCCCACATGTTGTCATGGGAATGGTGGGATGTTTTTATTTTGACATACAAGGAGGTCATATTGCTGGGGTTATACCTTCCGGTTATCCACAATGAACTCTTTCTAAGATGTGAAACTATTCTTGATACCAAGCCAGAAACCACCTTTGGCAGTAGTACAACAAGGTTTTGAATACTGAACTACCTCAAGGCCTTTTGGAAGTAGCCTGAGTATAAATCCTATAAATAAATTAATTTACTGAATAGTGGATAGTTTGTGGTTTCATTGCTCTTATTTCCATTCCCAAGTTTTAAAAAAAGTTCTGTCTCAAAAAGAAATTAAGGTGTATTATTATGTTACCAGATCAAGATTCTGTGTCAACTAGGTCTAGGTTGGAATTCTTGGTAATCAGCCTTAAGCAGGGAGGGGAAAATCACTTCTGCCAGCAACTAACTTAGGAGTGGATGGATTCCATTTGTCTTACAACCCAGTGGAGGCTTATCTGAGTGTGGACAACATAGTTCCTGTGTGATCAGTTTCCAAAGTCTTTGTGTTTGGCAACCTGAAAACTTCAATTTTGGTCAGAATCTAGCATTTTTGGAGAGAAAACAAGGCCAGATTCCTTAATCTGAGGTTCAGCCTCATTGAATGAGCATATGGTCTAGTAAGTTAAATAATCTATTTCTGACCAAGCTATTTCCCCCATTGGCTTTTTTTTTTTTTTTTTTTTTATTCTGAAGACAAAATAAAGATTGCTTTGCATGTAACTGTTCAGAATACAGAAGCATGCAAAGGAAATGTGCTGGCCTTAAGAGAAAGGGCAGGTCACAAATACAAAGCCAGTAGCAAGTATCCCATCAATGCTATGTGATTAAAATAAAATCTAACATGTAGGTGAGGTATAACTAGTTTTATCCATCTTAGAGTTAATCTGGTGTTTTATGTTGTCAGATTCAGACTGACTCCTGCATTTACAATCAATATCATATTTCTTCCAAAATGGTCACCTAGCTATTAGTACATTGCAGATTTGATTTGACTCTATCCAATGGTTTATATATTTGTCATATGTAATTTCTAGTAAGTGTCTGTTAAAATGACATTCGTCTCTCTCCTTCCGCTGTCTGGAATACAGATGCACATGAATGAAAGCAGCTATCTTGGACAACAGGTTGCCTTGGGAAGGGAAAACATGAATGGTGTAACAATAATGTAGATGAAGCCTGGCTTTTTGACACTGAACAGTGCTGTTCCAGTCCTGTGTTATTTATCCTCCAAATAAGTAGAAAAATAAAATTATTTAAGCTACTGTTATCTGTTTAAGGTTAAATTAATATTTTATTTATACTCTATTAGGAAGTACTGCTTATGGAGTTTCCTACCTTCTTAGGTGCCCACTTTATGCCAGGGAAAGTTTGGCACTTTTTTCCTGACAAACTATAAAATGCAGGATGCTTTGAATGAAACCTTCTCTCAACACTTTTCTGTCAGTGACAGTTCCAGACATTCTCTCATTTAGAATCTTTCAGGAGGTTTAAGCATCAATCTCTGTGAGGCTCAAATTCTAAGAGAAACTATGTACAGATCCACAATGAACTTGAGATTATGGACCTCCACATATGGCTTGCATAGTAGAGGCCAGTCCCACTCCCCATTTATCCTCCAATGAGGAGGCAATCAGATACCTCTTAAGCATTCCTTCTTGACTGAAAAACCAAACAAAGAAAGCTTCTCTTATTCTCCTCCTTATCAATTTCCAGACCTTTATTTGGACTGGAGCTGGATAATAACATAAGAGTAGCAGAAATGGTGTTCCCATCTCTCAGCAAATGTTGCCAGGGACTATGTCCGGAATGGTATTTCCTAGGTTGTCTTCCAGGGTTTTTATAATTTTAGGTTTTACTTTTAAGTCTTTAATCCATCTTCAGTTGATTTTTTTATATGGTGTAAGGAGGGGGTCCAGATTCAATCTTCTGCATATGGCTAGCCCAGTTATCCCAACACTATTTATTGAATAGGGAGTCTTTTCCCCATTGCTTCTTTTTGTCAACCTTGATGAAGACCATCTGGTTGTAGGTGTGTAGCTTTATTTCTGGGTTCTCTATTGTCTTTCATTGGCCCATGCATCTGTTTTTGTACAGTACCATGCTGTTATGGTGACCGTAGCTTTATAACACAGTTTGAAATTGGCTAGTGTGATGCCTCTGGCTTTGTTCTTTTGGTTTAGGATTGCATTGCCTATTGGGGCTCTTTTTTTGTTCCATAGGAATTGGAAAATAGGTTTTTTTTTCTAATTCTGTGAAGAATGTCATTGGTAGTTTGATATAAATAACATTAAATCTGTAAATTACTTTGGGCTTATGTTGATTATCACAATATTGATTCTTACTATTCATGAGCATGGAATGTTCTTCCATTTGTTTACATCATCTCTGATTTCCTTGAACAGTGTTTTGTAATTTTCATCATAGAGATTTTTCACCTCCCTGGTTAGCTGTATCCCTAAGTATTTTATTCTTTTTATCACTATTGTGAATGGAATTGCATTCCTGATTTGGTTCTCAGCTTGAAAGTTGTTGGTATATAGAAATGCTACCAATTTTTGTACATTGGTTTTGTATCCTGACACTTTGCTGAAATTGTTTATCAAATAAAGGAGCTATTGGGTGGAGACTATGGTGTTTTCCAAGTATAGAATCATATTATTTGCAAATAGAAATATTTTCACTTCCTTTCTTGCTATTCGGATGATTTTCTTTTCTCTTGATTTATTTGGTTAGGACTTTCAGTACTATGTTGAATAGCAGTGGTGACAGTGGGTATCCCTGCCTTGTTCCGGTTCTCAAGGGGAATGCTTCTAGCATTTGCCCATTTGGCATGATTTTGGCTGTGGATTTGTCATAGATGGCTCTTATATTTTGAAGTATGTTCCCTCAGTTACTAGTTTTTTGAAGGTTTTTAACATAAACAGATGTTGAATTTTGTTGAAAGCCTTTTCTGCATCTATTGAGATGATCATGTAATTTTGGTTTTAGTTTTATGTGGTAAATCACATTTATTGATTTGCATATTTTGAACCCACCATGCATCCCACAAATAAAACCTATTTGATCATGGTCAATTAGCTTTTTTATGTTCAGTCGGATTCAGTTTGCTAGTATTTTTGTTGAGAATTTTTGCATCAATGTTCATCAAGAATACTGACCCGAGGTTTTTTTTAATTATTATTATTGTTGTGTGTTTGTCAGGTTTTGACATCAGGGTGATGCTGGTCTCATAAAATGAGTTAGGGAGGAATCTCTTCTGCTTATTTTTTTGGAATAGATTCAGTAGGAATGGTACCAGTGCTTCTTTATACATCTGGTAGAATTCAACTGTGAGTCCATCTGGCCATGGGCTTTTTCTGACATAAGCGTTTTGTTAGTGATTCAGTTCTGAGCTCGTTATTTGTCTGTTCAGGGACTCTGTTTCTTCTTAGTTCAACCTTGAGAGGTTTTACATTTCCAGGAATGTATCTATTTCTTCTAGGTTTTCTTGCTTGTGTGCATAGAGGTGTTCATTGTAGTCTCTGAGAGTTTTTAAATTTCTGTGGGGTTGGTGGTAATGTTTCCTTTGTCATTTCCGATTGGGTTTATTTGGATCTTCTCTCTTTTTTTTTTTTTTTTTTTTTTTTTTTTATTCTCTCTAGCAGTTAAACAATGTTACTTATTCTTTCAAATAACCAGCTCCTGGAGTTCTTGATCTTTGGTTTTATTTTTTGAATCTCAGCTTCCTTCAGCTCAGCTCTGATTTTGGTTATTTCTTGTTTCCTGCTAGCTTTGGGGTTGTTTTGCTTTAGTTCCTGTAGGTGTGATGTTAGGTTGTTAATGTGAGATCCTTCTAACTTCCTGATGTGGGTGTTTAGCACTATCAACTTCCCTCTAAAAACTGCTTTAGCTGTTTCCCACAGATACTGGTATGTTGTATCTTTGTTCTCATTTGTTTCAAATAATTTCTCGTTTCTGCCTTAATTTAATTGTTTAGCCAAAACCCATTCAGGAGCAAGTTGTTTAATTTCCATGTAACAGTATGGTTTTGAGGTATTTTCTTAGTATTGATTTCTATTTTTATTGTACTATGATCTGAGAGCATGTTTAATATAATTTTTCAAAATTATAATTTGCTAAAATTTTTTATGGCCAACCGTAGGGTCAATTTTAGAGTATATGCCATGTGCAGATGAGAAGAACGTATATTGTTTCTGAGTGAAGTGTTCTGTAGATGTCTGTTAGGACCATTTAGTAAAATGTTGAGTTCAGGCCTTAATATTTTCTTTAGTTTTCTGCCTTGATTATCTGTCTAATACTGTCAGTAGGGTATTGAAGTTTCCCACTATTGCTGTGTGGTTATCTAAGTCTCCTCATAGGTCTCTAATAACTTGCTTTATGAATCTGGGTGCTCCTATTTTGGATACATGTATTTTAGAATAATTAGATCTTCTTGCTGAATTGAACCCTTTACCATTATGTAATGCCCTTTGTCTTTTTTGATCTTTGTTGGTTTAAAGTTGGCTTTGTCTGAAATTAGAATAGCAACCCCTGATTTTTTTTCTGTTTTCTGTTTGTTTGCTTGTTTTTTTTCCATCCCTTTACTTTGAGCCTATAGGTGTCATTACATCTGAGATGGTCTAGTTTATTTATACAACTTACCACTCTATGGCTTTTAATTGGGGCATTTAGCCTGACTACATTTAAGATTAATATTGATTTACGCAGGTTTGATCCTGTCTTCATGTTGTGAGCTGGTTACAATGCAGATGTGATTGTGTAGTTGCTTTATAGTGCCCTTGGTCTATGTACTTAAGTGTGTTTTTGTGGTGGTCAGTAATGGTTTTCTCTTCCATATTTGGCACTCTCTTAAGGACCTCTTGCAAGGCAGGGCTGGTTGTAACAACTTCTCTTAGCATTTGCATGTCTGAAAAATATCTTATTTCTCCTTTTCTTATGAAGCTTAGTTTGGCTAGTTATGAAATTTTCTAAAATTTCTTCTCTTTAAAAATGCTAAATATAGGCCTGTAATCTCATCTGGCTTATAGAATTTCTGCTGAAAGGTCCACTGTTAACCTGATGAGGTTTCCTTTGACCTGTCCCTTCTTTCTAGCTGCCTTTATCATTTTTTCTTTCATTTAAACTTTCAGTAATCTAATTACTATGTGTCTTGGGGATGGTTATCTTATATAGTACCTCACAGGGGTTTTCTGCATTTTCTGGATTTAAATGTTGGTCTCTCCTGTGACATTGGAGAAATTTTCATGAATGTTATCCTGAAATGTGTTTTCTAAGTTTCTTGCTTTCTCTCCCTCTCTTTCAGAGGCCCCAGTGGGTTGTAGACTTGGTCTCTTTACATAATCTCATATTTCTCAGATGTTTTACTTATTCTTTTTTACTGCATTTTCTTTATTTTTGTCTGACTGAGATTTTGACAACCAGTCTTTGAGCTCAAAGATCCTTTCCTCAGCCTGGTGGAATCTGCTGCTAACACTTGCGATTGTCTTCTGAAATTCTTGAAGTGAATTTTTCAGCTCTACCAGTTCAGTCTGACTTTTTCTTAAATGGCCATTTCATCTTTTATCTCCTGTATTGTGTAATTGTATTCCTTAGATTCCTTGAATTGGGTTCCGACTTTCTCCTTAATGTCAATAATCTTTGTTTCTACCCATATTGTGAATTCTATTTTTGACATTTCAGCCATTGCAGTCTGGATAAGAACCATTGCTGGAGATCTAGAGCCATTATTTGACTTAAAAAGACACTCCGGCTTTTTTAATTGCCAATGTTCTTCTGCTGGTTTTCACTCATCTTTCTGGGCTGATGTTCCTTCACCTTCAGTTTTTAAGGTTGTTGTCCTTAGAATGGTTTTGATGGTTTTGTTGTTGCTGTTTTCTTTTTTTCTTTTTTTTTTTTTCTTTTCTTTTATATTCATTGGTGTTTGTTCCTGTGGTGTAAGGTAGGTTCAGTCAACCAGCTTTGATTCTAGACTGCTGCTGGGTCTTGGAGGAGGACCCTCAATTACTGTATCTATACCCACAATTCCGTTTTTGGGTGTTCTGGTCCATGGTGCTCCCTTAGGCAGGGGCCACATTTGGCAGATATGCCTTATCCTTACTTAGTCTGCCCTAATCTGCTGTCCACATCCTTCCCAGGGAAGCATAGGGTTGTGCCTGCCTGTAGAGTTTAGGCAGAAGTGGGATCACTGGGCTGGAAGCACTAGCAGTGTGACCCATCTGGCTATAGGAGGTGGGATGAGTGAAGTTTCCTGCCCTTCCATCTGGTGCTTCCAGTGCAAAAGGAGGCTGTGTACCTTGACAAATTCAGGTAGAAATAATACTGCTCGGCTGGAAGCTCTAGCAAGCATAACCTTCCTGGCTACCAGAGGCAGGGGTGGATGACCTCACCCACCCTGCCATTTGGCTGTTTCCTGGAACAACAGAAGGCTGCACCCTCTGGCTGAGTTCACAGAAGCAGGACCACTGGGCCAGAAGCTCTGGCAGGTGTTGCCTGCTACCAGTATTAAGGGAGGATGGGGTCACACATCCTGCCTTTTGGGTGCTCCCTAGGACAACAGAAGGCTGCAGCTGCTGGCTGAGTAAGCCGAAGTGGGACTGCTGAGCCAGGAGCTGGCACAGAGCCTTGTCTGGCAAGTGGGGTGGAGCAATCGTACTGCTCCCAAGCACTGTGACTGTGGCCTCTCTTTGGGATGGCATCAGTGCTGGTCTGCTCCAGAGCCCAAGGCTTGTAGAAGTCCCCTTGGAATCATGACTTGCACCTACAAAACATCCAGGTGGCCATCTGCCTCAGCCTACAAGTGCAGTGGGGCAGGATGGGAAGGGGGTTCCAGGAGGATTCTTCCATTCCCCGTTTTGCATAGTTCCTTGTAGAGAGTGTGAATCCCCCAGGGGGCGCTCATTCACTCATCCTTTTCCAAGTTAGAGAGATTCTTCTGTCTCCACACTGAGTCAGACAGGCTGGTGCCTGGCTTCGCTCCTCTCTGCTCTCTGTGTGTCCCTTCTGCCTTAATGGATCCCTACAAGGTTTCTTAGATGATTGGCCTGCAGGACCAGTGCAGGGCCAATGTTCACTAGCCCTTTTGTTTGCTCCCCATGAGAGCCATGCACATGAGCTGCTTCTAGTTTGTCAGCTTGGTCCTTAATAAGAATTTTGTCAATGATTCCCATTTTTTTTTTAATTGATTGGGATAAGTCACCTAACATTTTATGTGTTTCTTCTTCCTTTGTTATTAGACACATTATGTAAATAAGAACAAAACAGAAAATACTCTAATCTTATTTCTACATTGAATCATAATGGACCTCTTTTATAACCATATTATGATTTAAATATGGAGTTAAAGACAATAAACTTTTATAAAATTATTGAGGAGAATGTGAGGTTTCTAGCATGACAAACAAAAGAATAATTTTAATTATGAATGAAACAAGAAAAAATTATCAATTTAATAAGCATATCAAATCACACTGCCAGTTTTCCCTATGAGTTCTGTGCTGACAGCATTATGGGAGAGGACAAAGGTCAGTAATCAACTAACAAAAACAGGCATCATTAATGAATTAGAGATTATACATGCTCAAGAGAGAAAAGCAGTGTTTATCATTCTAAGGGACAGCTATAGTGGAAGACTGTGCATAGATGGCCTTCTTTGTCTGGACTCCTTGCATTCCAATATAGGAGCAATGGGCACTCAGATGAACTCCTTGCAACAGGCAAAGGACCCAATCATTCATTGTATCACAGGACAAAACTAGATTTAGGTGGACTTATCCAAATGAGACACTTTATTAGAATGTGAGTTGTACTATTTATATTTCAAACCTTTCCAAACCAATTAAGAGCCATGTAAACACCTGCCCAAAATGAACAATTGTTACTTGCAATGATTGCTCATAATCCTCTCTATTCCTGATCTGTACCCTCATCCCCAGCTCTCAACCATGGGATCAAACGTCCTCTGAACCTCTACATTGTCCCCAAAGACTGACTTGATTTACCTCTCATGCTGTCTTAAATATGTTATTTTAGCCTGGACTACATGGAACCTGAAACAGGGATTGTGTCCTGGACAGGCTAATTTACTCTGGCCTTTACTTCCAACTGTCTGACACCACACATGCCAAAATCCAACGGCCTTGGGATTTCCCTGAAGACAGTCACTATTGTAGTTCAAGGACAACCAAACTTCAACTGTTTAGCATATTTTATACAGTTTTCTAATGCATCTTTTGTAAGAGAAGATTTTTTTTTAAACACTGTACACTAAGGTACACTACATTTATTTATTTGTTTATTTATTTATTTTTATTATACTTTAAGTTCTGGGGTACATGTGCAGAACATGCAGGTTTGTTATATAGGTATGTACATGCCATGGTTGTTTGCTGCACCCATCAACCCATCATCTACATTAGGTATTTCTCCTAATGCTATCCCTTTCCTAGCCCACCACCTCCTGACAAGCCCTGGTGTGTGATGCTACCCTCTCTGTGTCCATGTGTTGTCATTTTTCAACTCCCAGTTATGAGTGAGGACATGTGGTTTTTGGTTTTCTGTTCTCGGGTTAGTTTACTGAGAATAATGGTTTCTAGCATCATCCATCTTCCTGCAAAGGACATGAACCTATTCTTTTGTATGGCTGCATAGTATTCCATGGTGTATATGTGTCACATTTTCTTAATCCAGTCTATCATTGATGGCATTTGGGTTGGTTCCAAGTCTTCGCTATTGTGAGCAGTGCCACAATAAATATACGTGTGCATGTGTCTTTATAGTAGAATGATTTATAATCCTTTGTGTATATATCCAGTAATGGGATTACTGGGTCAAATGGTACTTCTAGTTCTAGATCCTTGAGGAATCGCCACACTCACTTCCACCATGGTTAAACTAATTTACACTCCCACCAACAGTGTAATAGCATTACTATCTTTCCACATCTCCAGCATCTGTTGTTTCCTGAATTTTTAATGATCGCCATTCTAACTGGCATGAGATGGTATCTCATTGTGGTTTTGATTTGCATTTCTCTAATGGCCAGTGATGATGAGCATTTTTCATGTTTGTTGGCTGCATAAATGTCTTCTTTTGAGAAATGTCTGTTCATATCCTTTGCCCATTTTTTGATGGGGTTGTTTGTTTTTTTCTTGTAAATTTGTTTAAGTTCTTTGTAGATTTTGGGTATTAGCCCTTTGTCAGATGGATATATTGTAAAATATTTCTCCCATTCTGTAGGTTGCCTGTTCACTCTGCTGATAGTTCCTTTTGCTGTGTAGAAGCTCTTTAGTTTAATCAGATCCATTTGTCAATTTTGGCTTTTGTTGCCATTGTTTTTGGTGTTTTAGTCATGAAGTCTTTGCCCATGCTTATGTCCTAAGTGCTATTGCCTAGGTTTTTTTCTAGGGTTTCTATGGCTTTAGGTTTTACGTTTAAGTCTTCCATCCATCTTGAGTTAATTTCTGTATAAGATGTAAGGAAGGGATCCAGTTTCAGGTTTCTACATATGGCTAGCCTGTTTTCCTAACACCATTTATTAAATAGAGAATTCTTTCCCAATTTCTTGTTTTTGTCAAGTTTGTGAAAGATCAGATGGTTGTAGATGTGTAGCATTATTTCTGAGGCCTCTGTTCTGTTCCATTGTTCTATATATCTGTTTTGCTACCAGAACCATGCTGTTTTTGCTACTGTAGCTTTGTAGTATAGTTTGAAGTCAGGTAGCACAATGCCTCTAGTTTTGTTCTTTTTGTTAGGATTGTCTTGGCTATGCGGGCTCTTTATTGGTTCCACATGAAATTTAAAGTAGCTTTTTCCAATTCTGTCAAGAAAGTCAATGGTAGCTTGATGGGGATACATCTTTCTTAAGGTTTCTGAGATTATATCCTCATTTCTATGTGTGTGTTTTAAACACACACTGACATACACATATAGAAATATTTTGTGTCCTATAAATTCAAAGGAAAATTTTAGCATCATAATTATAGATAATTATTTGGATTATTTATGTCATGATATGTGGCAATTATGACTTTCTGCATCATCCTAAAATAATCTAATCATAGCAGTCTAATAGATGACAACTTCCCATATCTGCATTTGAAAAATTGTATTAAAAATTATATTCATATTTTTATAAAACATATACTCTCATTCCCGATGGCAAAATTAACATTATTAGGTAGGAGCAATATATCTAATTTCTATTTGAACTTTTTTATGATATAAACATAAAATATTCATGGTAGACCTAGGTTTGGAAAAGGAAGAATAAACCAGATATTTCTTTCTTTTCAGTATTTGAGAATAAAATAGAGTATCAGAGAAAATATATCTTAAATCGTTAAATTGCCATTTATTTCAAATAATTTACATAAGATATTAACACTTAGCTGATATCCCAAATGGGCAGATTAAGAAAGGAATATCCGGTTCTTGTTTTAAACTATGTTACTATTCAGTGGGGACACATATAAATGAATTGTGTAAGAACATAAGTGACAAAGCATTGTGGCTGAATCTAACAACTCCAATAAACATATATATGATGTACAATGACATTACTGGGTCCTAGGAAATTTATGCAGGATCACCTTCAAAATGAATAAAATGAAAATAAACTTGAATGTGAGGGTGAGGCATGGTAAAGAAATGTCTGACCATAAAAAAGAGTGGAATGGTATGTATAAAATCAAGAAACAGAGTAGCTCATTACTTTAAAAAGTAATGAAATATGACAATTCTTCGAAAAGTAAGAACAAATGTATAGTAGGAGATTCTGAAAGAAGGTTCCTGAATTTCAAGCCTAAAGTTAGGCTTTTAATTCTATTTTGAAAGTCACATGATTTCACTCTCATAGTATAAGCATGAACATGTAAGTTCATTCAACTTTAAATAGAAAGTCATACATTTAAAAGGTAACTGATGAAGGTAAAAATTGAGAGGAAGAGAAGGAATTGCTGGCTTGCTCTTCTTATAGACAGTCCTTCAAAAAACCTAAATAAAAGTGTACACTGGCAAGAACCACTTTGACTTTCAACCAAGAGATGACCTCTTTGACATAGTCTCTTTATCTGTTGGAAGAGAAAATAGTTCTAATGTAATGAATTGACAATTTTTTTTTTTTTTTTTTTTTTGAGACGGAGTCTCGCTCTGTCGCCCAGGCTGGAGTGCAGTGGCCGGATCTCAGCTCACTGCAAGCTCCGCCTTCCCGGTTCACGCCATTCTCCTGCCTCAGCCTCCCGAGTAGCTGGGACTACAGGCGCCCGCCACCTTGCCCGGCTAGTTTTTTGTATTTTTTTAGTAGAGACGGAGTTTCACCGGGTTAGCCAAGATGGTCTCGATCTCCTGACCTCGTGATCCGCCCGTCTCGGCCTCCCAAAGTGCTGGGATTACAGGCTTGAGCCACCGTGCCCAGCCGAATTGATAATTTTTTAATAAACATCCCTAAAATACATGAATGTAGATAAATACTGGATATTTATTTTTCCTGCCTCCATATTCCCAAATAATTATTCATGTGTTGGTCTTCTCTGCTAGGCCATACAAGCTTGGTGGCCAAAGTTTCTGTATTATTTAAGCATCTGAAGAGCAGTATAATACCTGCCACATAAGAACTTACTAAATATTAGTTGGATAATTCAGTTATTTATTTTGCACTAAAGTTGAAATTTCTTGAAAAACAATTTATGAATGATATACCAAAGAGCTATATTTCACATAATCTACAGAAAATCTCCATTCAACTCTTTATCAATGTAGATATCAATTTTATGAAAAAAATATTTTTAGGTTAGTGTAAAACTACAGTCTATTTTACATGAGATTTCCAGGAATTAGTTTAAAATAGGTATTTTCAGTGGTGAACACACAAAAATAATAGCCTTCAGGATCTCATAGTTGTTTTTATAGTGTTGATCTTGCTCAAGAACACACATATACAAAGGCATATAATTATAGCATGAGCAGAGAGAGGTCTGTCAGAAATCTCAGTGCCTTACAAATAATCTAAAAGTAAGATATCATTGTGAAAGTAAGAATGAGTCACATATTTGCATAATTAAATGACATTTTTAGATATACTGTTTGTGTGAGATTTAAAAATATCAAGAAGATAAACACCTGAATATCCTTGTGATGAAAACAATTTAAACAAGTAGCTAAAAACAGAAATAGGTATAAGCAGTACTCCTCTGTTTCAACTCCTAGAATTTTAGTTGGGATTCATACCCATCTGTGACTTAATACAGTTCATGTGCAAATGTAAGAAATGAGTCTGATACTCATAACAGTAAGTGGATAGAGGATAACTATGAGGCCTCTTTAAAAAGTTTGTTACTCAAGATGGCAATTTAGTATTCAAGAAATATGTATTCATTACTTATTAAAGTACATATAAATTACTAATTTCTGGGCATGTAATAGTGAATAAAATAGCTAGCTAGGGTCCCTGCCATAATTTACCTCAGATTTTATGATCCATGGATTCAAGATCATTGAATAGGACCTTTTTATCAGTTAATTGCTGTTAGAAAAGAATATGCAAAGATTTAAAAGAATGAGGGGAAAAGGACCAATGCCTCAGATGAAATGCAGACCATCTGGATTAAACGCTTTGATGGTAAACGTGATGACTGGGATACTAAAGAAGCCTGATAAATATCATTATTCTTCTATCCCTGAGTTCAAATTTAATTGAAAGTTAAGACAAATAAGCAAGCAGATGAAAAACCCTAATATTAGCATTATTACTGGTAAAATATAATACAGGAAAACATTGCTTATATCTGTAATTTAGTAATGTTATAACAAAAAAAAAAAAAACACAACTAAAAAAAAAAACACTAATGACCCAATTACAGTAATCTAACCTGGCTTTTACCTGGGACTGGGAGAATTCCTGGAATACAGGATGTTCAGTACCACAACTATATGAAAGAGAAAGAAATGAGGGACAATATTTGGCATGTTAATTATCCTGCATAAGAACTAGTTCTTACTTATAAAATAGAAACTATCTTATTGGGTTCTCAAAAATATTAAATTAGATAATGCATATAAAACAGCCAAGTGCTGAAAACACTAGCACTTAATAAGTAATTGGTATTATTAAAGGCAGCAAATAATTGTACTTCAATTTTTGTTGATGTTCCTACTGTAAAATATGAGTCTTCAAGTTTCTGAAGGCAACATGAATGTATGAGGAATGCATAAGAAAAGCTACAAATATGGATTCATTCATACATTAAAAATATTCATAAACTATTTATATATTCCAATCCCTTTTATTTTTCTTGACATTGAAAATAATAACCAAAAAAGACAGAATCACGAACTTCAAAGAAATATTAGTCTAATGAGTCCTTAATTAATATAGGTTTAGTATCTTAAAAAGGAAAGAGGATTGCAGGAAAATCTGTGATATTAATTATAAATGTAACAGTTTGAAATAAGGAGAATGAACTAGATCAACAAAGTAGCCAACAACCTTTAATATACCAATTGATAGTATAATAGAAGTTTAAAGTTTACAAAAGGAGTAGGAACTGCTTAAAGGTGAAGATAATACTATTAAAATGTGAATGCAAATTAAAATATCTTTATGAAGTGTTACTGCTACCTCTGTATCATTCACATTTGTGTATTCACTTTTAAGTGTTCTGTTATGAGTTTAAAAAATGTTCTGTATATGAGTTAGAAAAGTGTCACCATCATGGAACATATATCTCAACTAAGCCCTTTCATAATCATATGTGTGGTGCTGGCCAAGCTGATTATGAAGAAGTTTTCTCTTACATAAAGGGAGAAAGGAAGGTACATCTAAGTTACAGAATTAGATTTTCAAGTCAGGGATATAATGTGTAATTCAACATTGTTTTACTTACTTTCACAGAGGAGGGATCTACTTTCCCATCCCAAAATTTGGTTCTACTGTGAAGACTGATGATATCACACATGCACAAAGAGGTTATGAAAAGGCATATTACTTACAAAATGAGCATTTCTGTGAACAGCCTGGCAGTTTCTCAATCAGGTCCAAAAATGAATGGAGGAGTGATTGGTCTGGTGTTTCCTGGTAGGTAGGGGGTGGGACTAGAATGGGTTCCCACATGGTTAGGTATTGCAAGGTTTGAACTTCTCATTGGTGCAAAAGGAGGGAGCACCTGGGTTTTCTTATCAGCTTGCCCAAATGTAGGGTAGTGAGGGAAGAGGAAGCGACTGTATTTGAAAGCTGTCAACAGTCAAACATCAAAAATGGAGTCAAACTCTTTATTACGAATCTTCCAGCCAGAGACTTCTCTTCATCAGTGCCAAACCCAGCTACCCTCAGGGTTTGTCTTCCTGAGGTGGTTAGAAATTCATTCATAAAGTGTTACTGAACCCCTACAACCTTCAGCTATCTAATAATTATGTATTTACTTCATGCTTTTTATTCTAAAAATGGCAGTGCAGCTAATTTATTAAGCTATATATTTATGAGTCTTGTGATTGTATTTATGTGTTACACCAGACAGTTTAAAACTATAAAATGTATATACAAATGCATAAAAATGGGTTCACTGTCTAAGTGCGGTGGCTCACACCTATAATCTTAGCAGTATGGGAGACTGAGACAGAAGGATCTTTTGAACCAGGGAGCTCAATATCAGCCTGGAAATATAGCAAGATTCCACCTCCACAAAAAAACATTTTTTTTTAAAGTAGTGGTGTGCATCTGTGGCCCCAGCTACTCAGGAGGCTGAGGTGGGGGAATCTCTTGAGCCTGGGAGGTTGAGGTTGCAGTGAGCCATGATCACACCCCTGCACTCCAGTCAGGGTGACAAAGTGAGATCCTGTTTCCAAAATAATAGTAATAGTAATAATAATAGGTTAGTTCATCCATAATTTCAGCAGCATTTCATAGTATTCTGCTTTCAAAAATGTCTGCTTGATAAGACATGCTTAATTACTTTTCAGAAAAATTTGCTTTTTTTAAATTTAAAAATATGTCTAGGGTTCAAAAAATATCCTTGTCTAGACATAGAAATTGGGCTACTTTGTATGCTGAGATTCTCCTTACACGTGACATTCTTAGAAGCACATGTTTTCTAGAAAAAGATAATCATAAACATCTGTTTCTGCAGTGGTATTTTTTCATCATAATACATGCAGAGAGTATTCCATGGATTTCTATGGATATAGAAATATGAAATTTTACACACACCATTGGAATCACGGGTTTAATAAAAGCTAAGTGAAGTGTGGAAAATATGTAAAATATGTTGATTTACTATCTCTTAGAGCATTTCTAAGGAAGCATTCATAAACCTGACTGCTTTTAAAAATAAAACGAAATTCTTCTGTAGGTCTATGGTTGGTTGCATTCCCAAGTTAACCCTTTTTTTTTTTAGGGACACCATGACTGTGAGCCTAACTCACTTCAGAGGCTCTTTGGAGAAAACCTGTGAGCATTCTGATATTTATGTTGCAAATTCTAAAGTCTCCTTCTATGGAAATTTTAAATTTTGACTACTAACCCACAGGGACAGACGGAGAACAAGTCTATATAAAGACAGAGAAATGGGCAAGAGTCTTGCAAAGTTAGAAAATTTACCAGAACCACCAGAATTAGGCTCAGAAGCATTTGTATTATTATCGGTTCATGTATTTTTCCATATAGATTTACATAATCAAGAAAATACATTTGTCATTCCTCAAAGAAAATCAGAAATTCAGTTCACATAACAGTCTTGTATTCTATATTGCCTAATATGTTCAGACAGTTGTAAGAATGTGCTGTGAGATTTATCTAAACACAAAAATGTTAGCATTTATGTATTAAAATTGATTTCTGGCTATCTTTTTAAGAACTGCCCAGTAACTGTTTTTCCTCTGCTTAGAATCTCTTAACTCAGTGGATTACATTTACTATCTTAGGATAACTGAATGTCCTAAATGGGACTTGACTTGCCCTGAGGGTTACTGTTTATTACAGGATTTCTCATCCTGTTATGTTTGTAAAGGGTTTAAGGTGACAAAAAAGTATACATTCAAGAAAATTATTAATACAGAAAAATATGGAAAAATATATATGTGTCAGAACTCTAGATTAGTATAGTTATTGCAACTGGCTTTAAAAGTGGTGATAAATTATTTAGCAGCTACAGAAAAAAATGAAATATAAATGTTTTTTGTTACAATTGTTGAATAAGAACATTTATTTCAGCTATCAGGACAGAAGAAAATTTGCTTGAGAGTGAATTCTATAAGTAAATTGTTACATTGGTTTCATAAAGAGGACTACTACACAATAAAAAAATTTATAAAGAACATTTTGCTATGAAGCCATTTATTATTTTGACACCTGCAAATATTACACCAAAGGTAGCATGAAGGCAAGTTTTTATAAGGCACTTCTGTGAGGATGTAGTATCTTCTGTAAGATCAGGTATTGGTCAAAGATACTGGTATTTTTTCTCATCCATGATCTGCAGTGATATAGGACAATAGATAATGCTACCCACACCAGAGTTGTAGTCTAGTTGCATACTGAAACAGAATATTCATGTTTTGAAATGAGGTTTGCTGAATCCCTACCCAAACACCTTGACTCAATATCTCTGATGGCAGAGCCCCCACATTGGCATTTTTTTGGTCATTTTTGGAGGGGTTAAGTATAATTTGCATAGAGTAAAATTAACATTTTTAGTGGAAAGTTCTGTATTGACATACACCAAATACATGTTAAACAAGCACTTCAGATGATTTTTTATTCATTAAATTTGATTACCACTGACAACATCAGTGGTTCTCAAACTTTACTGTGCATCAGAATCACATGGAGGGCTTGCTAAAGCTCACTCTGATGTTATCCACTTTCTCTGTTTTTGATTCAGCAGGTCTAGGGAAGGGCCTAATAACTTGCATTTATGACAAATGCCATGTGATGCTGATGCTGATGGTCTGGGGGCTCCACTGAGAAACACTGGACTAGAGCAATGGTGCATCACAATCACCTAGGGAATTGTATAATTACACATGAATATTGTGATCTGAGAGATCAAAACAGATGCCCCTTAATCAACCAAGATGGACCCAAAGTTAAGGAAATTAAGTTACCTATAGGCTGAGGGTTAAGGAAATGGTTGGCATGGAAAATTTCTGAATTCCTATGGTTAAACTTCCTAACAGTAGGAGCAGTCAGTTCTGATTTTAGCCCTGACCACTACAACTCTGATTGGACAGAGGGCCAACCTTACAAACATTCTTTTCTGATAAACTATTGCAGACTTTCAGCCAGCTTGCAGATGCTGCACACAAACTTTGTGTCCTGTAGTTCACATTTTGATATAAAGGACCAAATTCAACCTTATTTTAATGCTAAAATGCCACACCAAGTGAACATAGAATCTATATTACGTATCTGTTTACCCATTGAGTATGCACTTGGCTCCCCTCATAATTATGCATAACCTCTCCCCCAAACCTGTTGAATATGTATGATAGTGGCTCTTCCAGGCGTAAAACCCAACCTGTCTTTCCCCTCTTTGAAAAGAGAGCACCTTCATTCCATGCTGGAGACTTTCTCTTCCTAGTTTTGGAAACCAAAGTCAACAATAAAGCTCTCTTTTCTACTACATGACCATCCTGGTGATCTCTTAGATGACAATACCTAGGCTCCAAACTCTCAGGGACATGGACTAAATTGGTCCATAGTAGAATCTAGATATACAGTTTTTCAACTCCCTAGGTGATTTTAATATGCAGCCAAGGTTAAGAACCATGGCCATAATAGAAAGAATAGAACTTATTCCTCCTCATGATTTTCCCCAGAGTATATATTGGCTTGATTCTTGATAGGAACCAAGGAGTAAGGAGTACTACTATTCATATTACAAGGCTTTGCATTATATATTTTGATTTTATTATATTTAATTATGAAAAAATATATCTTACTATCTTGATTCTATTAAGGAGGAAAGTAATGCACAACAGTATTAGTTAAAGCTCTAAAGAACATGGAATCAGTAAGAGGTAAGTGGTGGAATCAGAACCATTTTTCTCTGATTCTGTGGCCTCTGGCTTGTGATTCATAGTTTGAACATCAGATGGTTCTGAAGCAAAAAATATATTTTCTTTTAAAAATTGAGAATTTGACTTGTCTTATTGCCCACACCCCATATTTACAAAATTGTGGATCATTGAAGTATCTGAGGAAAACTTTCGATCTATTAGAGCACTTGATAATAGCACTTTAATCCCACAGTTATTCACCAATAAGTATGAGATAACTTCTTTGAGCCTAGAAAAACTGGGAGAGTAGATGTTATCATTTGACCCCGGGACACTGTATTTCTTCAGTGAGATACCTGATTTTGAATACTATTGCATTCAGATAAACAGACCAAGGGGTAATGAATCCCTAATAGCTGAGAGCAAAGTCTATGTTTTTCTCTGGAGGTAGCTTCTGCATTGGAAGAATACACTCTTAAGATATATTCTCTCTCAACATTATTTTTTAGTGACAAGTTAAAAATATTAACATATGAAAAATTCACATCTGTTCCTCCTCTCCCCAAACAAAATAAGTTTTATTTAGTGTTTATTCAAATTACTCTAATTTGCACAATTGCGCTAATGTTAGTTCTGTCTTAACTACTTATGTGTTTTAACTATGCAAACCATAATAGATTTAAATGGAAAAATTGAGGTAGCCTAAGAGGCTATGTAGATATTTTACTGGAGAAGGAGAGGCTGCAACTTGGTAGAGAACACATCCCCTCCCCCGACACGTGCAGAAATAATGAGAGAAATAAAACAGTCTTTTATTTTTCCTTTTCCATGTAAACTAATATATTCCCAGGTTCTAAAAATTCAGACGTGGATATCTTTAGGAAAGCCATTAATTATTCACCTACTACAGAGCCTAAGAGCAGAGATTGATAAAATCTTAGGTCTGAAGTCTCTTGTATTAGGTCAATTGGGGATAGTGGTCCCAGAATTCACTCTCCTTTATATATTATGAGTAAAAATACTGAAGAAGGGTTAATCCACTTCAACATAATTATATCTATTACAATCAAGGAAAACTTGGGCTTCACTAACTCAAGGAGGATGTCTTCACTGCGGAGAGAAACAGTGAGCTATAATATTCATATGCTCACATTCATTGATCTGTCTATGACACTTATCTTGACATCACCCCTAGCCAGTGGAGGGAGCAATTAGATCATACCAACACATTTTATCCCAGTTTATTGGTTTACAGAGAGCTTCTTATTGGTGTTTCCCTCTTAGAAAATCATATTATTTTGTGCAACATTTTACCATCTATGTTTATTGCTGGGTATAATGGGCACTGGCAATATGATCATTCTCCTGAGCTATCCAGAAATCCTCTTTTTTTTTCCTATTTCTCTGAAAAAAAGAAAGAGACTGAAATTCTTGTAGAAAAACTTCTAGTCACGCTACACATCCTCGAGTATGATTATTTTCAGATTGGTGGGTATTAGCGGATTTTTTTTTTTTTTTTAGACAGAGTCTCGCTCTGTCGCCCAGGCTGGAATGCAGTGATCTCACCTCCTCACTGCAAGCTCCGCCTCCCAGGTTCAGGCCATTCTCCTGCCTCAGCCTTCCTAGTAGCTGGGACTGCAGGCGCCCCCCACTACACCCGGCTAATTTTTTGTATTATTAGTAGAGACGGGGTTTCACCGTGTTAGCCAGGATGTTCTTGATCTCCTGACCTCGTGATCCGCCCGCCTCGGCTTACCAAAGTGCTGGAATTACAGGCGTGAGCCACCGCGCCCGGCCTATTAGCCGAAATTATAAGGATTTAACCTCTCACTTTTCCCTAAATACTAGTTAATTTTCTTACAATGATGAGGGATTTGGATTAGAAAGTGTAGGAAACCAAGCTGAAACAGAATAAGTATCACAGATTACAAAATTATATATTGGGTTCTTTCCTTGGTTTAAGGAATCCTTGGTTAATTAATAACTGCCTTATTGAGCTTATCATGTTTTTCATTCCATTGGGTCATCAAGTATAGAGCTTTTATATTTTGGCCTTATTCTACCTTCTGATGTTGAAAGAGTTATATGCATGTGTGCATGTATGTAAATACACATATACCTGTATATAGTACATAGAATATACATGCGAAAGATTCTATTTAGAGTCAATCACTTTAATATATTTAAAATAAAAGACTTTTTATTCACATTCTTATACATTTAGTATGTTTGCTTTGTATGTACATGTTTTTACTGAAATAAGCCATGTTGTATATTTCATACTAATTATTATTTTATTATTCAAATGTTACATTTTAAAAATGGTCCATCTATGTTTTCATGATTTTATAATTTTCATAATTACATTTAGTCCATTGATTCCAACGGCTTCATAATTCTACCATCACAACCAAGACCCATTTCTTACATAGCCCTTTGGTGATGGAAAGAAGATTGGTTGCCTCTATAACCCTGACGTCAAATATGATGCTGCTGTGAACATTCTGTCACATATCTTCTCAGTAACGTGTTTGAGAATTTGTTTGAGTCTGTACTCAGGATGAGAATTTCTGAGTTAAATGGTACATGTATATTTTATTTGACTATGTTCCAAAAGCTTGCTTTGCCGAATAGTTAATTAGATCTACATTCCCAGCACTGCATGAAGACTTACATATTCCACATCGCTGTAAACAAGAGACATAGGAAATGTCTAAACAAAAGGTAACTACTTAAAAACACCAAGGATATTTGATTCAAAAATGTAGATTATTTAATTCACAATTTTTAAAATTTATTGTAATAAATACTTGAAAAAATCTTATAAATGTAAAACTTAACGTATTAGTTTCAGACAGTTCAAAATACAGTATTTATTCTCAATATTGAAGGACAAACTTAATTGTTTATGTTTGAATGTCTGCTGTAGAGGAATGGAAAAATATGGTCAAGATGACATAGAAAATATCCTAGAGGAGTTTTAGTATGAGCAAAGTCAAATATTTTTATGACACTAATAGTTATTTAAAGTTATCCTGTTTAACTGCAGTCCATTCTGTGAATCAAATTGCCTTATCTTTGTCTTAAAAAATGTTACATTTCTGTGAATGTTTATAACAACATTTGATAGTTATTTGCTTTGCTTAGTCTCTTAGATAAATCAAAGTTTGTATCAGTCCATAATTTATTGTAGGAAATTACCTAATAAAACATAGAGGGTTTTTAAATAATAGTGGCTATTATTCAAAAATGTTTTGACAAAATGAAAAATAATAAAAGAAATACTTAGCATTTTAAGTAGTTTTGGGACAAACTGAACAGTAATGGATTGATTGAACATATCAATCTGTAAAACAGGTAGACCGTCACTTGATAAAACTGGCTTAAATTTAATGATTTTGATCCTTAAAAAAATCAACTCTGCAAGTCTCTGACTGTAAATTAAGAGAAATTTGATTGATCTCAGAAATATAATACTTTTTTTGTTTAATAAAAGTTTTTTGGTTTAGTGTAAAATGAAGGAATCAGACAATATGGCCACAGTTGGGTAAGTCAGAAATAAAGATGTATTATTTTTAGTTACTATATATTCCAAAAAGCATATAAATATGAAATATATTTACACAGTGAATAAAACATACCATTGTTAATATTCCAATAAATATTTTGACTTATAGGAAAATAGGTTATTGTGAAATTTAGAGCTACAACTGAGACATTGCCATAGCGCCTTGCTATTGATCCTCTACTGGATAGTTGAGGCTTAAAGGCATATTCTCTACAAAGTCTCTAGGGATGGAAATACCTCAAGATTTTTAGGTTTGTTTTTACCTAACTATTACTCACAGAATATGTACCTGCCAACATTAATAAGCTTTCTCTTCTGACCAGCACAGCTATTCTCACTGATTCTGATCTTTGAAAGGGCTCAAGTTACTTGCGGGCTGAACAGTGACAGAAGACGTCTCTTTGGGTATAACTTGACCGAATAGTTCTTAATGGTAGCTAAGAGACATTTGCATGTGCTCAGTTTGTACAGTATCATGTTTTCAGAAAAGTTTTAAGTTCACAGCAAAATTATAAAGAAGGCACAAACATTTCCTCTATACCCTCTCCCCATACACATGCATAGCCTCCCATGTTATCAACATCTCCCATGAGGGTAATGTATTTGTTACCATTGATAAACCTATATTGACACTTCACCATCACCCAAAATCCACAGTTCACTTAGGGCTCTCTCTTGCTGTTTTATATTCTATAGGTTTGTAGGAATGTATAATGGCATTTTTTCATCATTATAGTATCATACAGAGTATTTTCATTTTTCTAAAAATCCTCTCTGCTTCACCTATTCATATCTTCTCCTTCCATAAAACCCATGGAAGCCACTGATCTTTTTACGTTCTCCATAGTTTTTTTTCCAGGTTATGGTATGGATGGAATCATATGGTCTTTTCAGATTTCGTTTGCTTGTATTCACAAAATTACATGCTGGGGTTTTGATTGACAGTGTATCATATTTACAGGTTGGGAGGAACTGGTATTACAAGTTGGGAGGAACTGGTATCTGAATAATTTTTAAGACTTCTTACCCATAAACATAGAATATCTCTTTATTTAGTTATTCTTTGATTTAATCATCAGAATTGTGTAGTTTTTCTCATATAGATCTTGTACATGTTTTATTAGATTTTACCTAAGTATTTTTTTGAACGCTAATGTAAGTGGTATTGTATTTTTAATTTTGATTTCCACTTGTTAACTGCTGGTATATGTGAAAGCAATAGACTTTTATGTATTAGCCTTGTATTCTACAACTTTACTATAATTGCTTATTAGTTCCAGGAGTTTTGAGGTCATTGTTGTTGATTCTTTCAGATTTTCTTCATAGATGTTCATATTATCTGTAAATAAAGACAGTGTTACTGCTTACTTCCCAATCTGTGTATCTTTTTCTTTTTTTCTGGTCTGATTGCATTAGCTAGAACTTCCATTAAGATGTTGAAAGAGTAGTTGAGAGTGGACATTTTTTCCGTACCTAATCTTAATGCAAAAGATTTGAATTTCTCACTATTATGTGTAATGTTACCTGTATGTTTCCTGTACATATTCTTTATCAAGTTGAGAAAGTTCCTTTCTATTCTTATTTTACTGAGAGTTTTTTTTTTTTTTTTAAACTCTCAACTCTCTGGGTATTGTGTTTTGCCAAATGCTTTTTCTGCATCAATTGGTATAATCATATGATTTTTTTAGATGTTAATGTGATGGATTATATTAATAGATTTTGGAATGTTGAATCAGTTTTGCATAGGAATAAAATCCCACTGGATTTGGTGTATAATTCTTTCTCAACATTGGATTCGATTGCTAGTATTTTGTTTTGATACAGGGCCTCACTGTTACCCAGACTGGAGTGCAGGGGTGCGATCACAGCTCACTGCATCCTTGACCTTCCAGGCTCAGAAGATCCACCCACCTCATCCCAACAAGTATCTGGGACTTTGGGCATGCACCACCAGGCCTAGCTGTTTAAAAAAAATTGTGTAGTGGTAGAGTCTTACAATACTGCCCAGGCAATTGCCCACTCCTGGGGTCAAGAGTGTTGAGGAGTTTCATATCTATGTTTATGCATCTACATCTATTTATCTGTAGTTTTCGTAATGTCACTGGTTTTGATAGTAGAAAGGAGTCCTTTTGCTTCTATCCTCTGGAAGAGACTGTAGAAGATTGATATAATTTCTTCCTTAACTGTTTGGTAAAATAGTAAAATTTACTGTTAAACCCATCTGGGCCTGGTGGTTTTAGTTTGGGAAGTTATTAACTATGGATTCAATGTCTTTAATATATGTAGGTCTGTTCAAAGTTGTATGTTTCCCTTTGTGTGAGTTTTGGTAGCTTATATCTTTTAAGGAATTGATCCATTTTATCAAAGTTATGAAATTTATGGGTGAAGAGTTCCTCATAGCATGCATTTATGATCCTTTTAATGTCCATAGGGTCTATAGTAATGTCACCATTTTCATTTGTGATATCAGCAATTTTTATTCTTTCTTATTCTAATCTTGCTGAAGACTAGTCATTTTATTGCTCTTTTAAATATCAGTTGTTTTTACTGATCATTGATTTCCTGTTTTCAATTTTATTTATTTCTGCTCTATTTTTTCTTATTTTTCTTCTGCTTTGTGTTTATTTTGCTCTTCCTTTTTCTAGTTTATTGTGGTAGGAATTTATATTACTGACTTTAGATCTTTTCTTCTAAGCACGATTTTTGCTAGATCCTACAAATTTTACTAAGTTGTGTTATATTTTCACTTAGTTAATATTTTAAACTTCTCTTGACATTTCTTCTTTGACTAATATCTTATTTAAAAGTGTGTTTTTTGTTTAACCTCCAGGTATTCTAGGTTTTTTCAGTTAGCTCTCTGTTATTGATTTCTAGTTTAATTTATTTGTAGTCTGAGTATAGGTATTGCTTGATTTCTACTCTTTTAATTTTGGTAAAGTTTGTTTTATGGCCCAGCATATAGTCTATCTTCATGAATGTTTCATGCGAGCTTGAGAAGAATGTGTATTCTGCTATTGTTGGATGAAGTAATCTATAGATGTTCATTATGTCCAGTTGATCGATGGTGTTGTTGAGTTTAATTATGAACTCATTGAAATTCTGCTTGTCAGATCTGCCCATTTCTGATGAAGTCATATCGAAGTCCCCAAGTATATTAGTGGATTCATCTATTTCTCCTTGAAGTTCTATCAGTTTTTGCCTCACACAGTTTCATGCTCTGTTGTTAGACACATACACATTAAGTCATTATATAACGCCCTCTTTTTATCTGTGATAAGTTTCCTTTCTTTGAAGTCTGCTCTGTTTGAAATTAATATAGCTACTCTGTTTTTTTTTAAATTCATGTTGGCATGGTCTTTCTCCATCTAGTACTTTTAATCTCTGTGTGTCTCTCTATATTTAAAATGGGTTTCTTGTAGGCAAAATTTGGGTTTTCTTTTTTTATCCACTCTGATAATCTCTGTATTTCAATTAGTGCATTTAGATCATTGATTTTCTTAGTGATTTTTATATAATTGGATTAATATCTACCACATTTGGCACTGTTTTCTATTTGAAAACCTTTGTTCTTTCTTATGTCTTCCACTCTTTTTCTTCCCTTTGTGGTTTTAACTGAGCATTTTATATGATTTCATTTTTCTCCTTTCTTACCATAATATATACACATATATATTACTTTTCTCAGTATAATATTTGCTCTAGAGTTTGCAATATACACTTACAATTAATTCACATTCACTTCAAAATAATCTTATCCTGATTCATAGGTAGTGTTACTAACTTATAGTAACAAAATAATTATAATTCCTTCCTCTCATCTTTTATGTCATTATCATTCATTTCACTTATATACAGGTGTATGCACACAAACACACACGTATACAATCAGCCCTCTATATCCATGCAGTCTACATCTTTGAATTCAAACAACCGTGAATCAAAACTATTTTTAAAAACAAAAATTAAAATACAAAAAATATATAATAAACAATACAGTGGAACAACTGCTTACATTTATTTACATTATCTTAGGTATTATAGGTAATCCAGAGACAATTTGAAGTATATGGGAGGATGTGCATAGGTTTTATAGAAATGCTAAATCATTTTATTTGAGAGACTTGAGCATTCATAGTTTTTGGCATCTGTGGGAGGTCCTAGAACCATTCGCCTATTAATACTGAGGAATGACTGCATAGAAACATACATAAGTGAATACGTTGGTGCTGTTATAATTTTGAACAATCTCTTCTTAGATCAATCAAAAATAAGAAATATAAAAGTTTTAAATTTACTTTCACTTACTTTTTTTGATATTCTTCCTTTCCTTAAGTAGATCCGAATTTTTGACCTATATTTTTGCCTTACAAAAGTTTTAAGGTCTCTGGCAAGACAGGTCCACTGGCAACAAATTATCTCATCTTTGTTTCGTCTGAGGAATAAATTCTTTTTCCTAGACTTTTGAAGGTTGACTTCATAGAGTACAGAATTCTAGATTGGTGATTTTTTTTCTCTAACACTTTAAATATTTCACTTCACTTGCATGGTTTCTGAGAAGTCAGATATGATTTTTATTTTTGTTCCTCTATACGTGTTTTATTCTCCCTTAACTTTTCAAAAAATATTCATCTTTGAATTTCTGTAGTTTAAAAGTTATATGCCTAGGTATAATTTTTTGGCATTTATTCTGCTTGATGTTCTCTGAGCTCCCTGGATCTGTGGTTTGGCGTATAACGATAATTTGAGGAAATTCTCAATCATTATTGTTTCAAAGATTTCCTTGCTCCTTTTTCTTTTTTTCAGATTCTTATATTCCCATTACACATGTTTCATCTTTTGTAGTCGATCCACAGTCCTTAACAACTCTGTTTTTTTTTTTCAGTCTTTGTTTGCTTTGCTTTTCAAAGTTTCTATTGCCATGTCTTTCAATTCTTTCTTTCCTCAGCCATGTCTAGTCTACTAATAAGTCCATCTAAGGAATTCTTCATTTCTGTTACAGTATTTTTGTTCTCTGGCGTTACTTTGTGGTTCTAAGCGTTTCTATTACTCTGATTACATTGCCAATCTGTTCTTGCATGTAGTCTATTATACTCATGAGAACCTACAGTGTATTTATCATAGTAGTTTTAGATTCCTGGTCTGATAATTCCAATATCCCTGCCATGTCTGCTTCTGATGCTTGTTCTGTCTTTCAAATTGTGTTTTTTTGCCTTTTGCCATGCTTCATAATTTTTTATTGGTAGCTGGATATGATATACTGGCTGAAACGAACTGCTGTAAATACGCCTGTAGAAGTCTGCTGGTGAAGTGTGGGAAAGAATGAAAGTGATTCAAAGTTAATTAGGTCTCAGTCTTTTTGTGAGCCCATGGTCCAGATTATGAATTTCACAAGTGTTTACCAGTTTTCTAAATTATATTATCATTATTATTATTATTATTATTATTTTATATTAGGTAGGAGAGGATGGCTAGCATACGCTAGAGCTGGGTATTTCCTTTCTCTCATATGGAAAGCTAGAGTTGACTGGAGTTGAGTATTCCCTTTCTATCAGGTCCCTTAGGCTCTGATAATACCCCAGCCCTTTAGGCAATTATTAACTTTTTCTTTTCCCTGAAATTAGGTCATATTACCCCAGTCCCCTGGCCATGGATTGATATTGGTCTGTGACCTATTAGGAACCAGGCTGCACAGCAGGAGATGGGCGGTAGGGCAGCAAGCATTCCTGCCTAAGTTCTTCCTCCTGTTAGATCAGTGGTGGCATTACATTCTCATGAGATCTGGAACCCTATAGTGAATTGCACATGCAAGGGATCTAGGTTGCACTCTCCTTATGAGAATCTAACTAATGCCTGATGATGTGAGGTGGAACAGTTTCATCCTGAAACCATCCCCCACACCCCATCTGTGGAAAAGTGGTCTTCCATGAATCTAGTCCCTGATGCCAAAAAGGCTGGGGACCACAGCTCTAGAGCCTTTCAACATAGTTTCTTTTTCTTTTCCATTTTCCATTGCAAGGATGAGGGGATTTTTCTCTAATATTTACTGTGAGAACCTGGTTGAGCTTCTGGAGTTAAGTCTCTCAAAAGTGTGCCCCATCCCGTAAGTTAGTACTCCTGGAGTTTCTGACTTTCAGACTTGTCCACGTTGAGCCTTCAACAATGTACTAATTACAGCTCAGGTTTTCCTACCTGAGCACTGGTTCCAGCTGCAGCTTCTGCTAATGAGACTCTGCTTCCGTAAGTTGTGATTTCCAGTATTCACCTACTTCTCTCTCTAATCTTGGATGCTAAGATTTGCCCTACATTATCAATCACTTTACAGATCCTAGAAGAGTTGTTGATTTTGCAGTTTGTTCAGACTTTTACTTGCTGTTAGGACACAATGTTAACTTCCAAGATTTTTACATATGGAACTGAAAACTGGAAGTCTTGTAATGTTCATTTTTAACAGATCGCACCAGTACCAAAAAAAAAAGCAAAACTGTAGGAGACACTTAAACTGCACTTACTGTAAGTTCTTAGCATTTCCTCCTTGCCATAAACACAGTCAAATGTGTACAATTACTCGATACAAAAATATTTCTTGATTTCTAATAGCCTTAAAATATGTCTATAAGTTTTTATGTATTCCAGTGTTGTTTAAAGAACAATAAAAAGATAACATTTGTATACTATTAAGGAATTGTTTAAAAAATTACACTTTTCTACAATTTATTTATTATTATTTGTTTATTTTTAATTTTTAATTTTTATTTATTTATTTATTATACTTTAAGTTCTAGGGTACATGTGCACAACGTGCAAGTTTGTTACATATGTATACATGTGCCATGTTGGTGTGCTGCACCCATTAACTTGTCCTTTACATTAGGTATATCTCCTAATACTATCCTTCCCCCCCGGACAATAGGACCTAGTGTGTGATGTTCCCCTTCTTGTGTCCAAGTGATCTCATTTTTCAATTCTCACCTATGAGTGAGAACGTGCAGTATTTGGTTTTCTGTTCTTGCCATAGTTTGCAGAGAATGATGGTTTCCAGCTGCATCCATGTCCCTACAAAGGACACGAACTCATCCTTTTTTATGGCTGCATAGTATTCCATGGTGTATATGT
>NW_012101428.1:321221-325775 GCF_000951045.1 Mandrillus leucophaeus | reverse complement strand
CTAAGGACTTGCTTTATGAATCTGGGTGCTCCTGTATTGGGTGCATATATATTTAGGATAGTTAGCTCTTCCTGATGAATTGATCTCTTTACCATGATGTAATGGCCTTCTTTGTCTCTTTTGATCTTTGATGGTTTAAAGTCTGTTTTATCAGAGACTCGGATGCAACCCTTGCTTTTTTTCGTTTTCCCTTTGCTTGGTAGATCTTCCTCCATCCCTTTATTTTGAGCCTGTGTGTGTCACTACATGTGAGATGGGTCTCCTGAATACAGCAGACTGATGGGTCTTGACACTTTATCCAATTTGCCAGTCTGTGTCTTTTAATTGGACCATTTAGTCCATCTACATTTAAGGTTAATATTGTTATGTGTGAAGTTGATCCTGTCATTATGACATTAGCTGGTTAGTTTGCTCGCTAGTTGATGCAGTTTCTTCCTAGCATCGATGGACTTTACATTTTGACGTGTTTTTGCAATGGTTTGTACCTGTTGTTCCTTTCCATGTTTAGTGAATCTTGATCCAAAAGAGAACAGGTATATACAAAGGTGAGAATGAATAAAAAAAAATAACACCCACACTGGATCACAAATAAAGAATGTCTTAATGAAAATAATTAGCAAAATAAAAAGTAATTACAGAAGGCATCTATGCAAGAATAATTCAGAAATGAACAGAAGGCAAAATGAAAGAATGTATCATGCAAAACACAAATTAAAGATTAATTACTAGAATGTCCACTTACGAAATTGAGAAATGAATGACTATAAAACTTGTTTTTCCACTAATAGCTACAAACTGTGGGTAGAAAAACACAAATGACAACTACCTGACAAGCCCAGGAGGCTGATAAATAGCATGTAACTTTTGAAAGTCAGTTGAAACTTGAAACAGGTGATATGCATGGAGAGACTTTTTGGTTTTTACTATGTATATGTGATTGTAGTCATAGATCCTGAAATTCTAATAGAAAAACATGTCATTATTCTGACTGGAGGAACCAAGAGAGGAGGATCCAGGACAAACAGGGCAATTGAAAAATCAGGGGAAAATCTCAAAATGTGGGTGCCAGAGAAGGAGACCACTAAATTTGGGCATAAGCTCAGCCCAAACTCAATCTCTGGACTGCTCCTGAATCATACTGTTTTTTTAAACAATAAAACCAGGTTGGCTCAAGTCAGAACTAAACCATTGCCCACTGCAGGCTTAATGGTCTCAGAATTAGTCCAATGAAGGTAATACCTTGCTAAAAATAAAAAATAAAATAAAGTATCAACACTATTTGGAACAATATAACAGGATCCAGGGTCAACACAACATAATATCAAAAATGTCCAGGATAAAATCTAAAACTACAAAACATATGAAGAGCTATGAAAATGTGGTCAAATGTCAAAGGGGAAGAAAATCAGCAGATACCAAACCCAAAATAACCCAGAACCTGGAATTATCCGACTGGAACTTTAAACCAAATATTTTAATTCTTGTCAATGAAGAAAAAGAAAGTATACTCATAATGAAATAAAAGAGAATCTCAGCATATAAAAATAATGCATAAACAAGAATAAAAGGGGCAATTTAAAATTTATAATATCTGAAATAAAAATTTATAATATTGAGTTAGCAACATGTGTTAGTCTGTTCATGCACTGCTACACAGAAATACCTGAGACTGGGTAATTTATTTTTTAAAAAGAGGTTTAATTGACTCATACTTTTGCAGACTGTACAGGAAGCATAGCTGGGGAGGCCTCAGAAAACGTATGATCATGGTGGAAGGCAAAGGGGAAGAAGGTTCATCTTACCTGGATGGAGCAGGAGGAAGAGAGAGACGGGGTAGGGTGCCACACACTTTTAAACAACCGGATTTCATGAGAATTCTATTATGAGAGCAGCACCAAAGTGATGGTGCTAAACCATTTATGAAGAATCCAGCCCCATGATCCAGTCATCTCCCACCAAGCCCCACCTGCAACACTGGGGATTACAATTGAACATGAGATTTGGGTAGGGGCACAGATCCGAACCATATCACAGTACATTAGAGATAGAAGAAAGTCAGTAAACTTGAAGATAAACCATTACAAATTATTTCATCTAAAGAAGATAGATAAGACAGTTTTACAAGAGGAACAATTTTGAGAACATGTGGGGCAATTTCAAAAGGCCAACATAAAATTGAAGTCTTAGATGGAGAGGAAGAAATAAATAAGACAGGAAAAATATATGAAGAAATAATAATCAAAGTTCTCAAATCTGGTGAAAGACATATTTACAGATTACAGAGGCCAGTGAGCACCAAAAGCTAAGTTTAAATGAAACTACTGGTCACATCATGATCAAACCACTGACAGCCAAATACGAAGAGAAAATCTTTAAAGCAGCCAGAGAATACATAATACAGTAAACACTAGGGAACAATAATTCAAGGAACTGTAGACTTTTAAAAAGAAACTTTGTATATCAGAAGAAAGTGCTGACATTTAAATTACTGGGAAAAAAATAAAACAAAACAAAATAAACATGTAAACTCAGGTTTCTATATCCACCAAATAAATTCACTAAAAATTAAAATGAAGTAAAATATTTTTTAGATAAAGAAAAACTAAAAAAATGTGTTGCCACCAGGTCTACACTACAAAAAATACTAAAATAAATGATTTTGACTAAAGACAGTTCTCAGAGTTTTGGAGACCAGAAACACAAAATCATTGCACCTGTAAGTTTAGTGTCTGGTGTGGCCCTGCCTCTGCTTCCAAGATGGCTCCTGTCTCTGCTTTTTAAGATGGCTCCTCACATGACAAAAGGCCAAAGGCAAAAACAGCCTCCAGCTTTTTTTATAAGGCAAAAATCTAATTATTAATACTTCCTAAAGGTCCCATCTCTTAATGCTGTTGAAATGGGTATTCAATTTCGACATAAATTTTGGAGGGGACACAAACATTCAAACCATAGCAATGCCCAAGCAAACAACAATGCATAACCTAAATCTGTAATAGCAATCATTATATTAATTATTAAGTCTGTATACTATAATTAAAAATCAGAGATAATCAAAATAGATAAAATAAGCAAGACCTAACTTCAAGGAAACTATTTTAAATATGAAGATAGATACAGATTAAAAGTAAAAAGACAAAAATAGATGTATCATTCAAAAAGTACACATAAGAAAGTCCAAGATGCTATGTAAATATCAGATGAGAGGCACTTCAATACAGAGTATTGCCTAAGATAATGAGAATAATTTCAAAATATTAAAGGGTAAATTATATCAATAAAACAAAACATTATGAATAAGTATGCACCTTATTATAGAACAATGAAATAAATCTTAAAAACTTGAGAGAATTAAAAGTTAAAACAACTCCACAGTTAGAGAAGTAGGTGTTAATACCCTTCACTCAGCAATTATAGACACAGGAAAGCAAGAAGATATTACATTAATATTCATTCATCTCATACTGCCATAAATAACTACTTGAGACTGGTTAATTTATGTACTTAAAAAATAGGTTTAATTGATTCACAATTCCACAAGCTATATAGGCAGCATGACTGGGGAGGCCTCAGAAAACTTACAATCATGGCAGAGGCGACAGGGAAGCAAACACATCTTCACATGTCAGAGCAGGAGAGACAGAGTGAAGGGGGAAGGTCCTCACACTTTCAATCAACCAGATCTCATGAGAACTCTATCACGAGACATACTAGGGGGATGGTACTAAACCATTAGAAATCAGCCCCATGATCCAATCATCTCCCACCAGGCCCCTTCCCCAATACTAGAGATCACAATTCAACATGAGATTTGGGTGGGGACACAGGCACAAAGCATATCAGACATAGAAGATATAAAAATCATTTTCAACTAACTTTGTTTGTATTTTAATTTTAGATTCAGTTGTACATATGCAGGTTTATTACATAGTTATAGTGCATGATGCTGAGGTTTGGGCTTCTTTAGATCCTGTCGCCCAAATAGTGAACACAGAACCCAATGAAAAGTTGTTCAAGCCTTACTTCCTTCTCTCTGTTCATGTTTTTGGAGTTCCCAATGACTGTTGTATTTATCTTTATGTCCTTGTGCATCCACTATTTGGCTCCTACTTATAAGTGAGAACATGCAGTATTTGGTTTTCTGTTCCTGCATTAGTTTACTTTGGATAATGGCCTTCAGCTGTATTCATGTTGTGGCAAAGGACATGATTTCATTCATTACTATGGCTACGTAGTATTGCATGATACATAAGTACCACATTCTTTTATTTTTTTAAATTATACTTTAAGTTCTAGGGTACATGTGCACAACGTGCAGGTTTGTTACATAATATATATGTGCCATGTTGGTGTGCTGCAGCCATCAACTCGTCAGCACCCATCAACTTGTCATTTACATCAGGTATAACTCCCAATGACAACCCTCCCCCCTTCCCTCTCCCTACAATAGGCCCCAGTGTGTGATGTTCCCCTTCCTGTGTCCAAGTGATCTCATTGTTCAATTCCCACCTATGAGTGAGAACATGCGGTATTTGGTTTTCTGTTCTTGTGATAGTT
>NW_012101428.1:315558-319632 GCF_000951045.1 Mandrillus leucophaeus | reverse complement strand
GAATGAACTCCCATTCACAATAGCTTCAAAGAGAATAAAATACCTGGGAATCCAACTTACAAGGGATGTAAAGGACCTCTTCAAGGAGAACTACAAATCACTGCTCAGTGAAATAAAAGAGGACACAAACACATGGAAGAACATGCCATGCTCATGGATAGGAAGAATCAATATTGTGAAAATGGCCATACTGCCCAAGGTAATTTATAGATTCAATACCATCCCCATCAAGCAACCAATGAGTTTCTTCACAGAATTGGAAAAAACTGCTTTAAAGTTCATATGGAACCCAAAAAGAGCCCACATTGCCAAGAAAATCCTTAGTCAAAAGAACAAAGCTGGAGGCATCACGCTACCTGACTTCAAACTATACTACAAGGCTACAGTAAGTACCACACTCTTTATCCCATCCATTGCTAATAGGAAATGAGGTTGATTCCATGGTTTTGTTAGGGTGAATTGTGCTACAGTTAACATACAAGTACATGTGTCCTTTTGGTAGAATGATATATTTTCCTATGAGGGTATACCCAATAATGGGATATCTGAGTCAAATGGTAGTAATGTTTTACGTTCTTTGGGAAGTCTCCTAACTGCTTTCCACAGTGGTTAAACTAATTTACATTCCTACTGACAGTGTATAAGTGTTGTCTTTTCTCCACAACCTCGCCAACCACTCTTAATTTTTAGATTTTTAATAATGGCCATTCTGACTGGTGTGAGATGGTATCTCATTGTGGTTTTGATTTGCATCTCTCTGATATATTTAAAGTGTTAAAAGAAAAAAAAAACTGTTAACCAATAATTCTATGTCCAGCAAGTGTCCTTCAAAATAGAGTGGGAAACTAAGACATTTCCGTGTAAATAAAAGCAGAAGCAGTTTATTACCATTTGGTCTGAACTGCAAGAAATGTTCCAGGCGCTCTGCAAGGTGAAATGAAAGGGAACTAGACAGTAACTCAAAGCTGTACGTAGAAATAAAGATTTCAATAAAGGTAAAAAAATGAACAATTATCAAAGCTAATGTTATTGTAACAAAAGTTTGTAACTACACTTTTTGTTTTCAACCTGATTTAATAGGCTAATGAATTTAATTAATTAATTAATTAATTTTGAGGTAGAGTCTTGCTCTGTCACCCAGGCTGGAGTGCAGTGGCACAATCTCGGCTCACTGCAATCTCCGCCTCCCGGATTCAAGGGATTCTTCTCCCTCAGTCTCCTGAGTAGCTGGGACCACAGGTGCATGCCACCACATCCAGCTTATTTTTGTATTTTTTTTATTAGAGACAGGGTTTTACCATATTGGTCAGGCTGGTCTTGAACTCCTGACCTCGTGATCCACCTGCCTCGGCCTCCCAAAGTGCTGGGATTACAGATGTGAGCCACTACGCCCCGGCCAAGAGGCTAAAGAATTTCAAACAAACTAAATTATTACCAAAAAACTAGTATTATTGTAACTTTGGTTTTTAACTTCATATTTTGTTTTTAAGATAATTTAAGCAAGCATTTGGTTGCACAATGTACAAAGATGCAATTTGAAGACTTAGACAACCAAAGAGGGTAGATATGAAGCTATGAAAGAGCAGTTTTTGTATGTTGCTGAAGTTAAGCTGTTATAAATTTAAATTTGAGTTTTATAACTTTAGAATGTTATATATAATCTCTATGATAATCAGATAAATAATTAACTATATGATATACACAAAAGCAAATAAGAAAGTAATTTAAATGTTTGACTACAAAAAAAATCAATTAAACACAAATGAAAAGAGTAACACAGAAAATGAGGGAAAAAAGCTGTAAGGAATGAAGAAACTAATAAACAAAATGACCGAAATAAGTTCCCCTGTATCAGTAATTACTTTAAGTGTAAAAAGACTAAACTCTCCAATTAAAGAGATTGGTGGAGAGGATTTTAAAAAATGATTCCACTATATGCTGTCTGCAAAAGATTCACTTTAGATTCAAAGGCACAAATAGATTGAAGTTAGCTGACAGAAAAAGATTATTAATGCAAACAGAAACAGAAGAGAGTATGGGCAGCTATATTAACATCAGATAAAATTGAGTTTATTTTTATTTTAATTTTTCATTTTAAAAATTGTAAAACCAAAGCTGAAAGGGTTTATTTTTTTCTATATTAAGTAGGTACAAGTACAGATTTCTAACACTCATAAATTACATTATTGTAAGTCTGGGCTTTTAGTGTACCCATCACCTGAATAGTGAACACTGTACCCAATAGTTAATTTTTCAAACTTCATTCCCCTCCTACTGTTCCATCATTTGTAGTCCCCAAAGCAAAATACACTTTAAAACAAAATAGCTAAAAGAGTCAAAGAAGGACGTTTTATATTAATAAAGGATTCAGTGTAGGAAGAAGAAATAAAAAAAATATTTACATACATATTAATAGAACATCAAAATATAGAAGCCGAAATCTGACAGAATTAAAGTGCAAAATAGAGAGTTATACAATGATAGTTGAAGACTTCAATACTCCACAATCAATAATAAATAGAACTACCAACCAGATGATAAATAAGGAAATAGAACACTGAAATGACATTATAAACCAATTAAAAATAACAGACATGTACAGAACATTCTTCCAAGCAACAACCAAATACACATTATTCTCAAGTGCATCGTAGTATTTTCCAGGATAGGGCCATATGTTAGGCCACAAATTAAATTTCAATAGATTTTAAAAGAGAAATATTTTCTGTCAACAGATAAGTGGATAACAAAAATGTGTATATACACAAGGGAAAATTATTCAGCTTTAAAAACAAAGGGAATTCTATGTTGTTTGCAACAACACAGATGAACCTGGAGGACATTATGTTAAATGAAATAAGACAAATGTAGAAAAACAAGTACTGCATGTTCTCAGGTGGAATATAAAAAGTTCAAACTCATAGCAGAGATAGCAGAGAGTAGTATGAAGGATATCAGAAATTGGAGGGAAAGCAAATGGGGAGATGCTGGTCAAGGGGTATAAAGTTTTAGCTATGCTAGATGAATAATTCCTGGACATCTAATACAAACCATAGTGTCCATAGTTAACAATATTTTATTATATGCTTGAAATTTGCTAAAAAGGTAGATTTCTGTTTTGTTTGAGTCGAATTCTCGAAGTCTCACACTGTCGCCCATGCTGGAGTGCAGTGGCACGATCTCGGCTCACCGCAACCTCTATCGCCCGAGTTCAAGCAATTCTCCTGCCTCAGCCTCCTGAGCAGCTGCGACCACAGGCACTGCAGTTGCAGTGGCACTGCTGCGCCACTGCTTTTGGTTAATTTTTTGTATTTTTAGTAGAGATGGGGTTTCACCATATTGGTCAAGCTGGTCTCGAACTCGACCTCAGGTGATCCTCCCGCCTGGCCTCCCAAAGTGCTGGGGTTACAGGCATGAGCCACCGCACCCGGCCAAGAAGGCAGATCTTAATTGTTCTCATGACATTATAAAAAGAAAAAAAGAAAAGAAAATGAAAACTATTTGAGGAGATGGATATGCTAATTATCTGAATGTCATGATTATTTCACAATGTATTTATGTATCAATTACATACTGTAAATATATACAATTTTTAATAGTAAAATAAAACTCTGTAAAATAATTGTTTAAATGTTCAACAAAATTAAAACAAATTAAATATAATCCTATTACCATGGTATAACTTTTTTGTGTGTGAATTCCTCAACAATATTTACCAAAAGCACTCATAATTTTTGCAGCTCTGGCTCCTCTATTGATATCTATTATTATTTTGACTCATTGAATATGTGACCATCTTTGCATATGATTTTTATTATTTTAATAATTGCACAATATTTAACCACTTTGTTGTACAAATAATTTCATCTCTATTCCTTTGATATTGAATATTTAATACAATAATAAATAGTTTGGAGCATTGAAAATATGGATACTTTGGCCGGGCGCGGTGGCTCAAGCCTGTAATCCCAGCACTCTGGGAGGCCGAGGCGGGCGGATCACGAGGTCAGGAGATCGAGACCATCCTGGCTAACACGGTGAAACCCCGTCTCTACTAAAAAAATACAAAAAACT
>NW_012101428.1:288536-315503 GCF_000951045.1 Mandrillus leucophaeus | reverse complement strand
ATATATATATATATATACTTTGTATCTTCTAAAACCACAATAGGATAAAGTTAAAAGTCAATAACAAAAGAAAAACGGTAAATGTCAAAATTCTGTGAAAATTAAAAATACGCACTTTTAGACAATGAATAGGTCAAATAGAAAATTAGAAGGGAAATATTAGAAAATACTAACAGACAAATTAAAATAAAACACAATATACCAACACTTACAGAATACAACTAAAGCAATACTGATGAAGAAATTTAGTTTTAAGTTTACATTAAAAGAAAAGAAAGATCTTAACCCAGCAACCTAATTTTACAACTTAATGAACTAGATAATGAAGAATAAATTAAATGCAAAGCTAGCAAATGAAAGAAATGACAAATATTAGAGTAGAGATAAATAAAATAGAGAATAGAAAGAATTCAATTAAACCAAAAGTTGATTTTTTGAACATATCACTGACGCTGACAAACTTTTAGCTAGATTGTCTAAGACTTACTAAGATCAGGCATAAAAGTGGGGATGTTACTTTTGATTCCACAGAAATGAAAAAAAGGCTATAAGAGAATACTATGAATAATTGTATGCCAACAAACTAGATAACCGCTACAAAATCAGCAAATTAATACTCAACGGTGAAAGGCTGAAAGTTTTTTTTCTCTGAGATCAGGAACAAGGCAAGGACGTATGCTCTTACCAGTTCCATTCAACCAAGCCTTGGAAGTTCTAGTCAGAGCAATTAGGCAAGAAAAAAAGTAAAACTCATTGAAATTTGAAAAAATAAAATAGAAGTAATATTATCTATTTTTTTGCAGATGATAACAATCTTATACGTAGAAAATCTAAAGATTTCACCAAACAAAAGTTAGAATAAGTGAATCCAGTAAAGAAGCAGATCGCAAAGTAAACACACAAAAATCAGTAGCATTTCTATACACTGTCAATGAACAATCTGAAAATCAGATTAAAGAAACAATATAATTTATAATACCATCAAAATGTAAAAATTACTTAAAAATTGGCCGGGTGCAGTGGCTCACGCCTGTAATCCCCACACTTTGGGAGGGAGAGGTGGGCAGATCACAAGCTCAGATAGAGACAATCCTGGCCAACATGGTGAAACCCCGTCTCTACTAAAATACAAAAAATTAGCCAGATATGGTGGTGCACGCCTGTAGACCCAGTTACTCAGGAGACTGAGGCAAGGGAATCGCTTGAACCCGGGAGGCAGAGGTTTCAGTGGGCTGAGATCTCGCCACTGCACACCAGCCTGGCAACAGAGCAAGACCCTGTCTCTAAATAAATAAATAAATAAATAAATAAATAAATAAATAAATAATAAATAATTTAACCAAGAATAGAATAACTTGTACAACAAGAAAAAAAAAAGACATAAATATGTATTAATGTATCCCATCCTCATAGACTAGAAGAGTTAATATTTTTAAGATGTCAGCACTACCCACGGCAATCTACAGAGTCAATGCAATTCCTGTCAAAATCCCAATGTTTTTTTTTTTTTTTTTTTTGCAGAAATAGAAATACTCATTCCAAAATTCATATGGAATCTTAAGGGATCCTGAATAGCCAAAACAATTTCGAAAAGAGCAAAGCTGTGTCACTCATACTTTCTGACTGAAATTTATTACAAAGCTGCAGTAACCAAAATAGTGTGGCACTGCCATTAAAAACAGGCACAGAGACCAATGAATAGAATAAGGACCCTCAGAAATAAACCCTTGTATATGTTGTCAAATAATTGTTGACAAATGCCAAGACCATTGAATGGAAAAAGGAGAAACAAGCCCTTGCATATTTTGTCAAATAATTGTTGATGAATGCCAAGACCATTCAATGGGAAAAAGACAACCTTTTCAACAAATTGTGCCAGGAAAACTAGTTATCCACATGCAAAAACAATAAAGTTGGATGTTACACAGCATCATATACAAAAATTAACTCAAAATGAATGCATGCCCCAAATGTAAGATATCATGGTGCAAACATTCAATGACAGTGTATTTGGTGATCATTTCTTAATTTTTATACCAAATACACAGACAACAAGAGGAAAAAATAGACAAATTAAATTTCACTTAAAAAGTTTTTACTGAAGGACACTATAAACCGAGTAAAAAGGCAAATCCAAAGAACTGGGAGAAAATATCTGCAAATTATATATCTGATAATTAATATCTAGAATACATAGAGAACTAAAACTCAACAACAAGAAACCAATCAGATTAGAAATAAACAAAGGATATGAATTGACATTTCCCCAAAGAAGATATATAAATGGCCAATAAGCACATGAAAAAAAATATGTAACATCACTTATCATTAGGGAAATAGGAAAATGCAAATCAAAATTACAATGACATGCCATTAGGATGAGTATTATTTTAAAAAATAGCAAGTGTTTTCTAAGATGCAAAACAATTGGAATTCTCATGTACTTTTGGTTGGAATATAAAATGATAGAGCTACTGTAGAAAATATTATTGAGGTTCCACAAAAATTTAAAAATAGAATTACTGTATTATCCTGCAGTTTTACTTCTGGGTATATGCCTAGAATTGTAAGCAGTGTCTCAAGGAAATAGTTGCACACTATGTTCACAAAGGCATCATTCATAATAGCTAAAATATGGAAACCACTCAAATGCCCGCTGATTAATGGAGAAGCAAAATGTGGTCTATACATCCATGAAATATTACTCAACCTTATAAAGGAAGGAAATCACAACTTATGCTACAACATGGATAAACCTTGAGAAGATTATGCTAAGTGAAATAAACCAGTCACAAATAGACAAATACTGTGTGATTTCACTCATATGAGATACTTAAGAGTAGTGAAAGTCATACAGGCAGAAAGTAGAATGGTGGTTACCAGGGAGTGGGGAAGGGTGAAATGGAGAATTAATGTTTAATGGGTATAAAGTTTTAGTTTTACAAGATGAAAAGATTCTAGAGATGAATTGTAGTGATGACTGCACAACAATATGAATGTATTTAACACCATTCACTTGTAAATTTAAAAATAGTTCAGATAATAAATTTTATGTTATGTTTATTTTACCACAATAAAAAAATGAGAAAATAGAAGGAGATAACACATTCATGGGTGCATCCAAACAAACAAAAACAAAACAAAAAAATCCTTAACTACATGAAATTTAAGAATATTTGAATAATATTCTTAAAGTTGAATTATATGCCAATATAACTATCAGCATATAAATATACATATAAAATATCATGTTATTGGATAGGATTCAATATTGTGATGAAGTAAAACATTTAATGTAAAAGTACTTAAAATCCTAATGTGATTATCTGACATTACAAAAATGATTATGTAATGCGTTTGAAATGATAGTATATACAAATAGCTCTGAAAAAAATTAAAAGAGTAATGGGAAAGATGCTCTAAATGAAAAAAAAAGTATTTTAAAGATTTACTAATTAGAACAGTGTGACACTGATCATAGAAAAATTAGAAAATCAATGGGACAGAACAGAAATTCACAGAACAGATTCAAGTATTTATCAGAATTTTGTTTGTCATAAATGTGAAGTAGAAGAACAGCTTACTCAAATAAATGGCATTATGACAACAGGCTAGCATTTGAGAAGGACATTTAGATCCTTTCTTCACACTGTACATAAAAATAAATTTCAGGTAAATAAAAGATTTTGATATGTAAATATAATATTTTAAGAGTGCTCTAAGAAAATGCAAAGATTATTATAATAATAGGAGGAGACCTTCCTAATATACTGCCAAAGTCTGAAGAGACAAGGTTTTGATATTTCTAGTTACACCAATTTTTAAAACTTTAAATATTAAAAAAGTAAAACAATCAAGTAAGGATGCCATGATCCAGGAGTGTGTTTATACCATCTAGTTTGTACTAGAACTAATGGTTAAATTTTTAGGAATTCTGCAAGCTGGTTGTTTAATAGAGCCATCATTAAAAATTAAATTAACTTGCAAGTAAATAAATTGTATTAATAACAAAGATAATACACACACACACACACACACAAACACACACAAACACAAACATTCACAAAACCTTCTCACAAATAAAACTCCAGGCTGACATGACCTCATTGGTAAACTCTGCCAAATATTTAAGAAAATAATACTGTTAAAAACTCTTTCAGAAAATAGAGGAGGTAGAAACACTTCCTAACTCATTATTTTAAGCCAACATTACTGTGATACCAAAATCAGACAAACACATATAAGAAAACAAAATTATAGACCAATATACTTATTTGAAGATAGATAGAACAATCCTTAACAAACTGCAGCTGATTCAATCCAGCATATATTCAAACAAACATTGATACATCATGACAAGCAAGAGTTATTCCACGAATGCAAGGTTAGTTTGTCATTAAAAATCAATCCATATGACTCACTGTATTAACAAAATAAAGGAGAAAACCCATAGGATCATCTCAATAGATGCAGAAAAAGCATTTGGCAAAATTTAGCTTTCATTTATAATAAATGGCTAAGAAAACTGAGAATAGAAGCAAAGTTTTTCAATCTAAAAATGAACCTCTACCAAAAAATACGGCTAGAAACATATGTAAATCTAAACTACTGTACATTTTCCTCCTAAGCTTGGGAAAAAGGCAGGAGGGTCTACATTATAACCTCTACATTAAATGTTGTTCTTAATGATTGTAGCCATTTGCATTAAGGCAAGAAACATCTGGCATACTGATCTGAAAGGATGTGGTAACATTGAATTTATTGAGGCTGTAGGAGATAAGTTTAAGATTTAAGAAGCCAGCTGTCTTTTTTATATAATAGCAGTAAACATTTGGAAATGAAATTACTAAAATTCCATTTATATTAGAGGCACAAAGTACTTAGGAATAAATTTAACTAACTTAACAAAAGACATGCAAGGCCACAGTACTGCAAACATTGCTGACTAAAATTATAGACAGATAATGTAAGGTTATGCAGTGCTGTAGATCAGAAAACTCAATGTGTTCAGAAATTCAATTTGTCACCAAATTTATTTTAAGAATCAATGCAATTTCAATCAAAATATTAGTTTTTATGCAAAATTCTAGTTTTATAAATACTAGTAATTAATAAACCAATTCTAAAATTTATATAGAAATGCAAACGACCTGGAATAGCAAGCAATTTTAAAACATTATAGAATCTTTCTACCACCTGAAATAAAGTGTTCCTATGAAGCTTCAGTAATCAATGGAATGCGGTATAGGTAGAATGATACACATACAGACCAACAGAATAGGAGAGAATCTAGAAAGACATGCAGACACATATGATTAACTGATTTTTGGCAAAAGGGTGCAGGCATTTCAGTGGCAAGAGGAAAATCTTTAAGAAATTGCTAGAATAACTAGATATCCATAAAGAAAAAAATGAACCTCTAACCTTAGTACACAACAAATACAATACATAATGCGAAATAATTTAAAAATCTAAATGTAAAACGTAAGAAATATTAAAATTCGTGGCCGGGCTTGGTGGCTCACATCTGTAATCCCTGCACTTTGGGAGGCCAAGGTGGGTGGATCATGAAGTCAGGAGTTCAAGACCAGTCTGGCCAAGATGGTGAAATCCCATCTCTACTAAAAATACAAAAAGTTAGCCAGGCGTGGTGGCATGCACCTGTAATTCCAGCTATTCAGGAGGCTGAGATAGAGAATTGCTTAAACCTGTGGGGCAGAGGTTGCAGTGAGCGGAAATCATGCCACCGTACTCCAGCCTGGGTGACAAGGAGAGATTCAGTCTCAAAAAAAAAAAAAAAAAAAAAAGAAAGAAAGAAAGAAAAAATAAAGAAATATTAAAATTCTGGAAGAAACTCTTCAAGGCCTTTGACACAACATAGGAACAGAAAAGATTAACCACAGAATAAAACAAAAAGCTAAGTTGATCTTTATCAAAATTTCAAACTGTTTCTATAGGCACCAGTACATAAACAATAAGGCAAGTCATAGAATGAGAGAAAATATTTGCAAATGCATATGTCTGATATAAGATTTATATCCAAAATGTATAAGCAAATTTTACAACTCAGAATTAAGACAAGTGGTCAAATGAAAAATAGGCAATAGATCCGAACAGACATCTTACAAAAAATAGATATATGAATATCCAGGAAGTACATATTTTTAAAAATATTGAACATAATTAGACAATCCAAATGAAGTAGAATGTATAAAATTAAAAAGACTGACAAAACTAGTGCTAGTAAGAATGTGGAGCAATTAGAATTCTGTTATAATGCTGGTGGGTTGTAAAGCTGTCAGTTCCCTAAAAAAGTTAAACAACGTAAATACTATTTGATCTATCCATTCCCCTTTTAGGTATTTTTCCAAGAGGAATGAAAACATATGTCCACATAAAATCTTATACATAAGTGTACATAGTGTCTTTATTTACTATACCCCAAAATTGGAAACAGCTCAAGTTTCTATAAATAAATGAATGTATAAACACAATTTGGTATATTCGTATAATGGAATTCTATTCAGCGATAAAAAGGAATGAAGTATTGATACACCCGATAACACAGATGAATCTTAAAACAAGTATGTTGGGTGAAAGAAGCCAGTGTCTACAAAAGAACACAATCTGTATAGTTCTATTTATGTAAAATGAAAATGAACTTATATCAAGAAGAAGCAGATCAGTTGTATTGAGCAAGGATTAATGAAGGGAAGAATTTAAAGGGGCGAATAGAATATTTTGAGGATGATGGAAATATCCTGAATTAGATTTTTGGTGTTGCTCTCTTGATCATATACATATAAACTTGTTGAATTATACACTTTAAATAGATGCAGTCTATTATTCTTCAATAAACTTAAGAGGGAAAAATGTCAGTAAAATATTAATAGCCAAAGTAAGTACAATTCAAGACACTGAAGACAAATCTACGGGTAGATGATAACTGAAATGATGGCAATGGCCTAAGTTCCCAGAAGAATATTGTTTATTCAGAGAAACATTGCTCATCTCGCTGGTGAAATATGCATAACAGGATAGACTGAATTGATGAACGCTTGCGCTGCAATCTTCAGCATCCTCTACAGCATTCCCCAGTATGGATCCTTTTGCATTCATACAGCAGCCATTTGCGAATGCACCATTTTCTCTAAGGAATTTCTTTCCCCTCTCAGTAAACTTGCTTCATTGAGAAAAGTAAGTCAATGGGGTATGAACGTTTCTTAAAATCCCTAAAATGACATAAAAGGCCCTTCATGACTTGCTATGGCTTACTCCTCCAGCATTATTGCTTTTGAGCATCACACTCCAGCCTCCTATTACTGTTCTCTCAGCACAGTGTCTCTGTGCTTTGATTACACTTTTCCCTTGCCATCCTTGCACGTTCTCTCTGATGAATATCTGCACATATTTCAAGGCTCAGCCCCCGAGTTTTTTCTATGTGGCTCTTCCTATTTCTAAGCTGAAATTACTTGCTACAAAGTGATTGCACTGTAGTACATACAGATAAATTTTGTCATTCAATCTGTACACTTTTTTGTCTGTTCGTGAGGTTTCATGAGAGTGTAGTATGTATTATTTCCTGCTTATGCTGTAATTTGAACAATGCATATTTTAAAGACCTAATATATATTCAAAATAAATAAATGACTTTAGTATTTTAAAGTTTACAAAGAAATTTTATGTTTATAATTTAATTTAATTTATCATATTTCCATTTGGCCTCTTATCAGTCAACTTGGAACCCTGAATCTTAGACCCATGCCAGGTTCAAGGAGAACGAGGTATAGAATGGGGTGGTATCAGTCTATGGGTCATAGAGAGTGGCAGAGAGAGTCTTAGAGAGTGGCAGAGAGAGTCTAAGAGAGTGGTCAAGAGCAGGCATGCTGTTGTGAGCCAGGTATAACATCTAATGGCTGAATCAACCAACAGAAGCAGACTTTCAGTAAAACAGGGACACCATAACGGTAGCAGTGACTTCAGAAACACAGCTCAGAGCTGAACCTGATCACTCTCCTAAACTGGAGGGCCATCCCCACCATGTACCTTTGACAGAGTAAATTGTCTTTGACAATGGGTGGGGTTGAAGCTCTAACATACTCTGTAAAACTTGTGTGGAAATCCTGTGAGATAGTTCTTACACATGAAGGACTTGTAAAATTGAATTATCCAAAGTTCCACAAATGAAAAGTGACAGAACTGGAACTTGAATTAAGATTTATAATATCAAATTTATGATTTTCCCTCTAGTAGTTTACAATGCCTTGGTTCAAGGACAGAGCCTAATGCTTTCCTTGCATTTGTAAGAACGAAGAAGAAATAGGCAAGAAATAGTTGGAGATCTAGGATAGCATTATTTTATATAACTTGAGAGACAAGAATATTTTTCATATTGTGGAATAAATCTCAAGTGCTCTAAAGAAGACTAAGGATACATATTTGGATTATAACTTCAGCAGAATGATGAACAATGAACTGTATTTCTTATACTTAGCTGAAAGCATGGCACTTCCCCAGATGCAAGTATTCATAATTGAAGTCAAAAATGCATTTTTTTTCCCTAACTGATATACACAACTAAAAGAGTCTTGAAGACACATGTTATTCTCTCTCAAGATTCCATTAACATCCATAACATCTAGGATGGGAATCTATTTGCCCCTTGGTTCCTGGTAATATCCTTTGCCCTTTGAGTCCCATTTCTAATTCCATAGCCTCTTCCTTCTCAGGAACACTGCTTCCAGTGGTTTTACAGGTTATGACTGTGGTACTTTGGTTAAAGCATATTGTCCTCATGTGGTCTCCACATACAGAATGTGGGCATTCTCGTGGTAAATAAATTTTGCTTGTCAAGATTGCAAACCAGTTTACATATTACATTTCTCTTTAACTGCTGAGAGATTATAAACTGAGTTATTAGTAGTCTTTTCTGATTATCCTTAGATTCTTAAAATCTTTCTGGGTCCAAAATACCTATGCTATGCTCTGGACATCAAAAGGGAATTGTGTATCTTCAAAGGGTGGCATATTCTTTCCTTTAGCAGTGATTCTTTTCTGTTTGTTGTGGTGGGGTATGCCAATGTTACTGATTTTATGTTTATTTTAGATGATTGTGTTAGATTCTTTTAGATCTCATGAAACAAAGACATGTGATCTATTGCCCATTCTAATGGAGAGTTAGTGTACCATCTTTGACTCTGTCTCGGATAAAAATACCAGATACAACCCAGTGTCAGGAGGTCTATTGATGTCTGGGCAACTCTTGTAACTCTTTCTGATGCTTTTAATCATAGCATTGATCCAACCACTTTCTGAATAAAGGTAGTTTTTTTTTAAGGTTGAGCAATATAAAATTATTGATATTTTTCCTCCAAACTGGGGTTTCCCTGTATTTTAAACTCTATCACTAAAAGTCCTCATATATTTAAGATCAATAACAAATACTTAATTAAACTTTGAAAGATTTATCCAGGCTGAAGCAGTTCAGAATGTCCCTCATCTTTTCTTTAACACAAACAATAAGTCAAGCTGCTTCCAAGTGAACCGTGTCTAAGTAAGTCTGGCTTTCTCCCTTATTGTTACTGCTTGGCAAGCCAAAGGCCTGAAAGGTCACGGCCCTGTCTTTCGAAAGTATGATGGAGCGCAAAGTCCAGCCTCTCCTTCACTCTCTTCCAGACTAAGGTTTATTTATTTATTTATGTTTTCCAGTGTAGCCAGATGGACTTTTTTATATCCTGTACACAGGACTAAGTTTGGATTCAGTTTTTCAAGATGAATCCAAGTTCAACCTCTCAGTGTTACAGAATGTTTCCAAGGGAAAATTCTTTCAACCACTCTTGTACATTTAAAATGTCTAAATAATAGTATTTTTTTTAAAAAATGATTACTTCATCCAAAGTTCTCCTATTATATCTATCTGGCACGCATTAATTTATCACACAAAAGGGAAGAATTGTGCATGGATTACAGTTCATGCTTAGATGAAAGTAAAGAAAAAGTCAATTAGAAACATGTATTTTATATGTGAAACCCACGAAGGCAACTGGGGAAACAAAACAAAACAAAACAAAAGAAAATAAAACAAAATTCTTGGTACTTTCTCTTCTTCTTCCAAACAAGAAGTGGATAGCTGTCAACCTTTCTCTGCTTCCAACCTGGCAGATGGGGCACTTGTATGGTATGTTCCATCTGTGAAACAGTTCACTGAAGTTGTCTCACAGGTGTAATGAGCAGCAAGTTGTGTGTGGTTTCAAATCCTAACTGCAATTTAATCCTGTCTTGTTTCACTGCTTGCACATCCAAAGGTTGGAATGGAGACTCATTCCATAGGTGAGAAACAGAAAGTTGAAGTGACTCTCTAGGGAATTAAGGATAAGGGGCTGGAGGAACTGATCTGAAATAGAGGCTTTCAAGCACCCTGTGCAATGCTTTCTCCATGGAACTTCATCAACATTGACCTTGGATGAAATCTCATGACCTGACTCTATTTAGGGCATATAGGAGGTAAAAATTCACTTTTCCTTATCTATACCTTCCTTGCCAGGTTTGAGCAAATCCCAGGCACGTTATATCTAAGAGGAACACCTCATATTGGTTTAGCATCCTGATTGTGTATGTTACATTCTGAATGCCTTAAAAAAAAAACGGTGAGCTGAAGGAAGGCATCAACATGGATTATTTTGGTTATTTGTCATGTGGATTATGTAAACTTATTATGTTAATTGCTCCAAGGAGATTTGGATTTTAGTCTTTGTTTCTAATGATGGATTGAAGGACAGTGATTTAAAAAAATAATTTAATAAGTCAGAAACTAGGAGTAGAAGTATCAGAGGGCAGAGGCCTTCCTGCCAAAACATTAAGCCTACTAGAATCTATGCTGTCCAGAATGACAGAACCCTTTCATTTTTGGATTGACACATATTCATTAAAAACAAATTACTGTTCCCATCTGGTCTGACTCATTTTATGGGAACAAGCAGTTCCTCTAGATGTACAAATAGGGAGGAAGAGAATTGAAAATGAAGGGAGGCATGGGACTGGCCCTGTGCAATTTTTCTAGGTCTCAGAAAAACAAATATAATTTTGATGTATAATTAAAATATTCTAAGTAAAAAATCAGCAAGCCCACATATGCGTCAAGACATTTATTATCCTGAAATATCTCATATATCAATTGATTTTCAATCTTTAAGCTTTCCCTCAATGAATCTATTGAAACTAGCTTCTGTTCCAGGATCAAACGCTAAATTTTCAAGAGACAAAAATGAAGTTATTCTGTGTCCATTCTGACTTACTGTTGCCAAAACAGTGGTGGAATTCATAAATAACTTTATTAAATTGTAAATGCCTGTAGTCGGGGCACTTGAAAAAAGTAGCATTGAAGTCTTTCCATCCTCAAAAAGTTGTTGCATGTTACAATTCATAATCAGGGACCTGAGGAGGTCATGGACAAAGGAAAAATATATGCATATATATAATTTTATATATATATATATATATCACCATAGCACACTCAAAATACTGTAAATAACATTTTACCTATTATCCTTTTGGCAATGAAAAGATTGTTTTAACTTTTATAAGAGTAGTAATCACAATTCTCATTCAATTCTCAAGTTCTTAAATTACTTTCCATTCACACCTTAATCTCTTTGGTATTTATAGACTGATAAAATATATTTGTCTTGGCGGAATCAATATAATTTGTTTTCTCTGTGTTTTAAGTACTAATATGGGAATTAAATTTTCCAAAATTTACCTAAATATAATGAATTAAGTTGATGCATAATTATATTTAACTTTTTTTTCTTTTTGAGACGGAGCCTCACTCTGTCACCCAGGTTGGAGGGCAGTGGCACGATCTCGGCTCACTGCAAGCTACGCTGCCTGGGTTCATGCCATTCTCCTGCCTCAGCCTCCCAGGTAGCTGGGACTACAAGTGCCTGTCACCACACCCGGCTAATTTTTTGTATTTTTAGTAGAGACAGGGTTTCACCTTGTTAGTCAGATTGGTCTCGGTCTCTTGACCTCGTAATCTGCCTGCCTCGGCCTCCCAAGTTGCTGGGATTACAGGCATGAGCCACCGTGCCTGGCCAATTATATTTAGCTTTATACATATATATAACTTTAAACATAAAACTACATTGATTGTTCATATAGGCAATCTTAGTATGGAATATTACATTGAGATTTCCATTGAGCATATGTTTTTAATTCTCTTCATCATTATATTTCAAGGGAAAAAGTTCATGAATGATAAGAAAAATAGGTTTGCCAATTTTGACAATACACTTTTTTCATAGATGATCTGTGATGTATTATTTATTTATTTTTTTTGAAACCTGATAGTAACTTTTTCTAAGAAAGACCATCCAGGAACAATCACTGACATATTTGAGAAAGGGAATTTGTGTGTGGTATCAAGAGAAAAAAGTGGACAATATTGACAAATTGTCTTCCAAATGCAATTTTATCGAAATACACTGTTTTGTTTTAATTTTTTTACCCTGTTTAGAATTTGAAAAACAGACTTCAACTTGGTTTGAATTACCACTAATTCTTGAAGGGTGTGATAGTAAATTCAAGATGTCCAATAATTTTTCACTTTGAGGATCAGGCATCTTATCACAAGAAATCAGAGCCAAGTTATAATCTATAAAGAAAATATTCTTATTTAATTTTGGCTCCAGGCTGTCTTCACATTAGAAAGCCAATAATTCTTTCCAAGAGTCTTTCTAGGATACAATAGACTTAATGTTTTATAACATGGCTACATGTCTATATGTACAGTTTACAATTCACGAAACATTATTGTTGCTGTTAAGTCAGAGTTTTTGAAATGGACTCAAGGAAAAAATGTGCTTACAGATGTTTGGCTGGTTTCTTGGACAGGGTTTTCTAAGGGTAGTATTTTAATTGAGTTCACTAACTAAGGTCTACTCATCTGCTTAAATCATTTAGAAACTCAATATGGTCAGTATGTTATGAGATAATCTGTATCTCAGGGTCGGGCTTATGTGAGCCCACCTCATAAGAGTCGTATGAGTTATATTTAGTTTCTGTACTCCAGACACTCTGAACTTTTGCCAGGCATAGCCTCACCTCACAACTTTTATACTAGATCTTTCCTGTGTCTGAAATGCTCTGTCTTCAGATCTATGCTTCATTTAGTACAGCTGAAACATCACTGCCTCAGAGAAGCCTTCCCTGATGACTTTATCCAGACAAACCTCTGGCTTGCTTTCTCCACTATTTTTAAATCAATTTACTTTTCCACAAAGTATTTAGTGTTACCTGAAATTATATTTTATTTAATTTTATTTCCAATAATTTTTCCCCCACAACTATGTGAGCAATTTGAAAATCAATTAATGCAATTTACCATATTAACTAATTCAGAAAGAAAAACCAAATAATCTTTTCAATAATTATAGAAAAAAAAAATCAACAAAATCCAACATCCATTCCTGATCAAGCTCTCAGGAAACTATGGATAGGAGGGAATTTCCTTAACTTGATAAAGGGCATCTACACAAAACCTAGAACTACTATCATATGAGAAAATGAACATTTTTTCTCCTAAGAAAGGAACAAGACAAGGATATCTTTTCTCAACATCTTTATACGAAATAGTTCTGGACATGTTCATCTATGTGGAAAATCTGACACAATCTATAAAAAAATCTACTACAACTTCTAAGAATGTTTAGCCACATTGTAAGACTGTGTGTATGTGTGTGTGTCTGTGTGTACCCATTATATAAAACTATTAAAATACATGTATTTTAATGTTTGAAATGTATATAAAATACATTATATATAATGTATTTTTATGTAAGAACCGAACCACAAATTGAAATAAATAAAACAATGTAATTTTCAAAGGTATCAAACATATAAAATACTTACGAAAAACTCTGGCAAAAGAAGTGCAAGACATTTACATTGAAAACTACACAACACTGATGAGTACTATTAGGGAAAAACTATGTAAATGGAGAGACATATCTCATTTATGAGTCAAAAAAATCAACGTTGTTAAAATGTCAATTCTTCACAAATTAGTCTATAGCTTCAACACAAGTGTAATAACAGTTCAAATAGGCTTTCTTGTAGAAATGAATGAGGAGAGTTTATAGAAAGTAGAATTCACAGCCTGGTATGGAGGCTCATGCCTGTAATCCCAACACTTTAAGAGGCCGAGGTGGATGGATCACGAGGTCAAGAGATTGAGACCAGCCTGACCAACATGGTGAAATCCTGTCTCTACTAAAAATACAAAAATTAGCTAGACATGGTGGCACATACCTGTAGTCCCAGCTACTCTGGAGGCTGAGGCAGGAGAATTGCTTGAACCCGAGAGGCGGAGGTTGCAGTGAGACAAGATCATGCTGCTGCACTCTAGCCTGGTGAGAGAGCGAGACTCCGTCTCAAAAAAAAAAAAAAAAAGAATATAGAATTCACTTACTAATATTATTTAGGGTTCAAAATTTTAGTATATAATCATATTTCATCAAGTCATGTATCACCAAAAAAAATAAAAACTCTTTAATCTTGAATTTGAAAATTTGATTTTTAAGTATCAGTATAAACCCAAGATATGTTTTCTCATAAAAATACCCATTTTCTAGTTCTGAACACAGAAAGTTTCTAGAAGCCATGGATAACCTACTCCCAATAAGCATTTTAAGCACATAGATTTGGAGATTTTAAATCATTCCCTATTAAATAGAATACTATTTCTTGGAGAAATTGTCAATTCTAGATTTAATGGAGGAAATATATAAGATAAATATACAATATTTCATCATACTGAAAGGTAAGAACACTGAAACCACCTTGAAAAGATCTAACTGTCAAAGGCTGAGGCAATTGGAACATTAATAAAGATAACTGTAACACACTGAACATATTTCACATGTTTATGTTCATGAGTTCCTAATGATATGAAAGAAAAGAAAAGAGAGAAAAAAGAGAAATAATTCTACTAGGAAGTCAGAACCACAAAGTTATTATTTTTAATGTGAAATCAACTATGATTTGAAGTTAATCAAGGGAAAAGTCAAAAATAATTATATATTTATTGTATCTTTTCTATACCATCTATTTCTCAGAGTAACCAAGTAGTTGATGAAGGGATATTCCTATTTCACAGATGTTTGTGAGTTACTCAGTAGAAAATAAATTATAAAATTAGAATATCACCATTTTGCAAACCTTAACAAATTGACAAAATGAGCAATGATCAATGATGACTCCTAATATTACAGACAGAGAGAATACTCATTGTATGTGCATCATCTATCTACTGATGCATATGCAAACACCTGTGACGTTGCCTTGCAAAAATCAAACAAGCAAACAAAAGCAAAAACTGAACTTTTCTCTTATCAAATCTTTTACCTTAAGCTGGAGCCGATCATAAGACAGAAACCAGACAGTAACTTGGACAGGAGTTTAATATGAAAAATTATTAACTATACCACAGAATTAGTCTAATAAAGGATTGAATAATATGTGGTAAAGTGAAATATAAAAAACATAGGAGTGACAGATAGGAACAGCCACTGCCCTCAGGGCTGAGACAGGACACCCAAGAAATATACAAATCTGGAAGAGAACTTCCAACTGTCATGAGAGCCAGATCTCATTGAAGAAGGCATAGTCAAGGCACACTGAATGGTGAATTCGTAGAAGTGCTATATTGAGGGTTTTGTTGAGAATTTGCCCTCTAGGGTATACAAGAAACTGTCTAAGAGAAGACTCCACACCAGAGGAGCTCACTGGGAAATCACACTCTGGGGTAGCTGAAGAAGGTGCCAAAGGAGAGGTGTTATCGCCCTGGAACTTACTGCAAAACTGCCCAAAAGTATGCCGGGGAAGCTGTTCATAGAAAGGTGCCCTGTGCTGCTGGTCACGTTGCGTTACAGAAGACTGCAAAAAGAGTACACCAGAACTGGGAAACAAATGCCTTCCTCCTCCAGGATCCCTACTACACCATTTACTGATAGAACTTTACACTGAGTCGACTTGTGAGGGAAAAATGTTCCAGTGTCACAAGCGAGGTCAGAAAAGGTGAATTTTGAACTACAAGACAGTAGATTGATAACTGATAAACTTTGAGCCCTAACTCCCAATACAAGAGAAATACAAGGTGCAAAGAGACATGATCCCCCCATGGGGATACAATTGGAAAATTTTAAACAAAAAGAGGAGGATCAAAAACAATATATGCAAACAAGAAAAATCTATTTAGTAAATGTGGACCCTTACTAGATATTTGATGATATTATAGTTAATTTTTTTCAGATGTGATAATGTTAGTAGATGGTGGTTTTTTAAAGCTCTTATCTTTTGGAGTTAAATTCTGAAATATTTATATGTAAAGTGATACAAAGTCTTATATTTCCCCAACAGAATTCAGTAGAGAGGAAATGGAAGCAGATAGAGATGAAATAAGATTGTCATGATTTAATAACTATTGATACTATGTGACAGGTAAAGGGGTTCATTAGAGTATCTCTTTACTTTTGCATAAATTTAAATTTTTCATAATAAAAAATTAAAAATAAATACCCATGGAGAGGATACAAAATGAAAAATATTCTTGTCAGCTCTCGTATTTTAAGAAAATATGTAAACTTCTTACAAGTCTTCTTACAAACTTCTTATTGAGGGGAAAATATAAACATACCTAATTATCAATGAAAAACAAGTATGCCTGCAAATAAAAGATTACAAATCATAAGAGAATACTATGTACAGCTCTAGGTCAATTCCTCTATAAATATGTCCCAAATTGACACATTTTTAGAAAAATATAAATTTTTAAGATTGTCTTGAGAATTGGAAATTGAAATAACCCAGCTGGAATGCTAGATATTAAAACAAAATGATCAAATAATTGCCTTCAAAATAAACATCACAACTAGATGACTTTAAAGGAAAAGCCTTTCAAATCATCAAGGAACAGAATATCTTATACGGTAAAATTTTAGAATTACCATATCAGATTGTTCAGTAAAGTCCACAATTTGGCACCACCTTCTCCCCAAAAGCTATTTAAAAGAAAAGCAATATTTAAATATAAAAAAGCAAAATTAATAATAGTGTTAAAGAAACAAAATAAAGGTGTGATCAACAGTTTGAATGTTTTGAGAACTTTCTGGAAGACTAAAAGAAGAAGACATTGAAATGACAGAGGTTCAAAACAGAGTTGAGGGGCTGCCAGGCTATCATAGGTTAAGGATGGACTTTTGAATAGAGTCCCTAACAACTACAAATTTAGTAAGAAAAGCTGGTGGTAAAGTGGAGATTAAGACACAAAGGCAGTAAATTAATTTAAGGTGTGCAAGAGCATTGGGTCAGTCCTGGGTCCCCCAACTCACACTGTCTATGGCAACCATCTTAGAGTCACAGCTGCAGCCTAAGTTGCGGTAGATGCAAATTGGCAGTGTTTATGGATGGGAGAAAAGCAACTGATGATACCAATGTTCTTAGAATATTCTCAAAAATCACTTTTCAAAACCAAATTAGTAGACTGACAATACTGTAGTTGTGCATCACAGTAAGGGCTTGAAAGGAGGGGGCTCCCAATTTTCTTCACCAGACTGAACAAGGGCAACCACCATTTCTTTGGTGAGGCAGAACTGTCATGTAATATCTGAATTGTACTTAACAGGAATTAAAAATCGATGAATCTATTTACATTTGTTATTATACAAGCAAAATCTATGGATTTCCCATTCATGTATTCATTTTTTAACCCTCTGCCATATTTCTAAATTCTAGCTTAACTAAATCCTCTAGGCACCATCACTGCACATTTGCTCTAATCCATTTAAATTGATCCAACATACCCAAGGGGGCAGGTCGTAGAAACACATGTGAATACACTCATGAGTTGTCGACTGAATCTGTCTGTTTTTTCAATACTTTGAGAAACTCTATCTCCATCCTTTCTTTCTCAATTTCCTACTACCAACCGCTTTCTGCCTCTCTAATCTGGGGCACATTTTGTACTCACTTTCCTCACTTAAATGTAGAACTCTCTTTCAGGAAACAAACTTTAAATTTGCTTTCCCATTCATGTACTATGGCTGTGAATAAAAGATGCTTCAATTGCCAGGCTCTATCCTATGAAAGGTTCCACCCTGTGTAGAGTCACCACAGCACAGGAGCAAATTGGAAGGAAATGCAATAGATATTGCACAATTGTAATGGTGGTATGTAATGTAAAAAATTCCCAGCACTATCCTCTCCAGAATAGTGATGTGTATGTGCTGCATCAAATGAAAGTGTCTTACCATTTAAAAAAAGACAAATCTTCTTTGAATGTCAGCTGTTGTAGGATTTGCTTGCTGTTTCAACCCTATCCAAATAAGTGGATAATCCTATGAGGTTCTCTCTGATCTCAACGCTCAGTGATCAGTAGTGATAGACTTTATGATTTCCATTATGTAAACCAATGAATGGGTGAAAGTCGATGCCTACTATATAATTACTTTAACTTTTACTTTTAGAAGAGAATTTAAAAGTCTTACAGAGGAATTTGTATTTTGCATTTCTTTAAACTGATGTCTGCTTCTTTGAAAGCCAAATCTGGCATACTCTTCACCAAGTGGATAGCACCTCCTCTTTGATGGTGCTGAGAGTGTGGCATCTGTGAACTAGAGAGTCTATAGTGCCTTTCCAGAAGCTAATAGAAAAGGTTATAAAAGAACATAATACTTATTTAAAACTAGAGTGACTTTATATCCCACTCTTCCCCATAAAATAAAGATTAAATCTCTTACCCAGAATTAATTACTTGTAGTGCCCCTTTTACTCCCAATAGTACCTTATTTGAAGGATAAATGATATGGTGCCACTACATGAAACCTATTTTCTCCCACAGATGAGCAAAATCTATTTCACCTTCAAACTAGATAAAACAAAGGAGGAATAAACCACAGAGTGCAGCCTCCTCCAAAAGCAACAGTGAGGTGCCAATTCCAGAGAAATTTGAGAAATTGTGATTTAGCTTTTAGTCTACCTATTTGGCAAACAATACATGAAAAAAAATACATTGTGAAAAAATGTTTCAATATGACAATAAAAAGCAATTAAATTAAATGTAACCACTTGCTATTAATACATCTTTCTTATCTTTCTTAAATAATGATAAATAAAAATAGCAGGATACCTCATAAAATGTACATAATGTGTTTAAGAAATTAAGCACAAATGTATCTGTGAAACATAGTTTAGAAAATAGAAATAACATTGACATATTAGAATTAGAGGCACTTGAGGCCAGGAGGTTCAGACCAGCCTTGGCAAAATAGTGAGATCCCTGTCTCTTCAAAATATTGTTTAAATTACCTGGGCTTGGCGGTGTGTGCCTGTAGTCCCAGCTAGTCAGGAGGCTGAGACAAGAAGATCACTTGAGCTCAGGAGTTCAAGGCTGCAGTTGGCTAACATCTCACCACTGCACTCCAGTCTGGGTGACAGAGGAAGACCCTGTCTCTAAATAATGATGATGATGATAATAATAATAAGTAACTTATTCATTTATACTTAAAAATTTCCATTCTATTGTTAATTGTGGAAAACAAGAGGAGAAAATCACAGAATAAAAGGAATATAGTCTATCCATATAAAGATAAAGGTAAAATACGTTAGTATTAAAGAACAACTGTCAATAGTTTATAACGTGTCATTTTCTCATATCTCTCATCCACCACGCCAAGCACTGGTAAGCTATAAGTAAGAAAATCCTTTAATTTCAGTTACTGTTAAAATTTTTCTACCCTCAGTTATTAGCTGACATTCCCATTGGTTTTTCTCCTCTTTGGGATTTCCAGTTGTATTATTCTGTATAGAAATATATTTCCATCACAAGGTTGGTGTACACTGTCTCATACATCCGTATGAAGAGACCACCAAACAGGCTTTGTGTGAGCAACATGGCCGTTTATTTCACCTGGGTGCAGGCAGGCTGATGCCAGAAAGAGAGTCAGCAAAGGATGGTGGTATTATCATTCGTTCTTTTCTTATAGGTTTTGGGATAGGCAGTGGATCTCACAAAGTACATTCTCAAGGGTGGGGAGAATTACAAAGAACCTTCTTAAGGGTGGGGGAGATTACAAAGTACATTGATCAGTTAGGGTGGGGCAAAAACAAATCACAATGGTGGATTGTCAACAGTTAAGGCTACTTTCAATTCTATGGATCTTCAGTTGCTTCAGGCCATCTGGATGTATAGGTGCAGGTCACAGGGGATATGATGGCTTAGCTTGGGCTCAGAGGCCTGACATTCCTGTCTTCTTATATTAATAAGAAAAATAAAACAAAATAGTGGTAAAGTGTTGGAGCGGCGAAATTTTTTGGGGGGTGGTACGGAGAGATAATGGGCGATGTTTCTCAGAGCTGCTTCGAGCGGGATTAGGGGCAGCGTGGGAACCTAGAGTGGGAGAGATTAATCTGAAGGAAGATTTTGGGGTAAGGGGTGATATTGTGGGGCTGTTGGAAGGAGCATTTGTCGTATAGAATTATTAGTGATGATTAGTGATGGCCTGGATGCGGATTTGTATGAATTGAGAAACTAAACGAAAGACACAAGGTCTGAATAAGAGAAAGAGAAAAGCAAGTATTAAAGGACTAAAAATTGGGAGTACCCAGGACATCCAATAAGAGAGTTTCCAAGGGGGTACAGAGTAATTATTTGCTTGGTTGGCGAGTTTTGGGGCTCTAGCCTTGAGTTTTTTTATGTTGTCATATACCAGGCCAGACTGATTTAGGTAAAAACAGCACTCTTCATTTAAAAATACACATACACCCATTTCCAGTTAATTTTGCAAGTCAATGCCTTCATGGCTAAAAACAGAAAAAAATTGTTCTTTATAGGCAAATGTGCCACTGCGAAGGACATTTTGGAAAGTTAGTGGTATCAGCTGGCCTCTAGTGGAAGCTTGCACTACATTCTGAAAGATGGAAAAGACACATACATAAGAAGCAATACTCTGTTATTGAATATGAAATGGATCCGTAAAAGAGAAAAGGACAGAGACGTTAAAATTAGAGACCCTGACTCTGTTTCCATCCTGCCCTGTAAGACTGGCATGAACTTGGGTAAGTCATTCACCACCTAGGGGGCTAGTAAGGGACAAAAGGGACAATAACTTGAAAGGGCGTAAGTGCAAAATCTGTATATATGTATTACATGCGCTATATATAATATATGTAATATATGTGTGTGTGTATGTATATATAGGATGTGCTTTATAGTCTGTATAAATATACACACACATATATAATGATGTATTAAATATATTGTCTATATTAGATATAATGTGTGCCCTACAGGCAACATATATAGACAATATCTATATACATTATATATACAGACTGCAGAGCACATCATTATTACAGAAACATTAAAAAGAAAATACAGAGTATAAATGTAATAGTATAGACACACATCTAAAAATAAACAGAAAAAAGTCTACACGTAATGATAAAGAGAATAAGATAGAAAAGAACAGGGATTACTTCAGAAAATGCTGAAGTTTTCTTTAGAATTCCAGGGTGGAGGAATGCATAATAACTTCAATTAAACGTGCAGTTATAGAAAACCTTAATTTATTCTTATTTCCCTGTAAATAAGAATAATATGTAGCATAGGAGTGGCAGAATAATCCAGTGCTTTATAATATTTTGAATTGCCTCAAAAATAAGGTGCTGCCTCACCATTCTAACACTGAACCTTCCAGCAGATTCCACTATGGCTGAGGAATGTGGTAATTATAAATTGAGAGGAAGAAATTTTGAAAATGACAAAAAGAATTAAAATGACACCGTAAGCATTGAATTTGAAAAGAAAGACGGAGCTAGAATACTAGGTTACCTAGCCATTGGAATTAGACCCTTACTTAAATCGGAAGTGACAACTTAGATCACCTAACGTCCAATGCTAAAGTTCGCTGGGTGCCTACTGTACACGATGAAGATGGAAAATTGAATCCAGTGTGGTAATCAGATAAGGTGTAAATCCTTAAGGTTTTGATCAAGTAGAAAATATTTTCAGATAGTAATAAAGTCACTTTTAATGTAGTTTATAAAACTTCAAAGTAACTTATTTTGAAAAAAATTGGCCTGAAGAAATTAACACTAAGTGTAAAATGCTGTAGTTGTCCTCTGTTAATAAAGCAGCTCAAGACACAATAGAGTGCAATAAGTATACTCAATAAGTTTCCAGAAAATGTCAAGGTCCTCATTACTCTAATTATCACTTTGAAAGTTAGGAGTTATTAGGCCCATAAAAAAGTCAACAAACTGAATGGGCTTTCACTAAAACCCAATGCACAACATCAAGCTTATTTACATGAGGGATTTCACCAAAATCTGTAAAATTAATTCTTGTTCTGGAGCACATCTGGGTGCCTTAAAACCCTTTTTGTGTCTTTGAGTCCTGCTTTGCAACACAGATGAGTTTAGTATTTCAGGAGCAGACACTAGGGGAAGTATTGAGCCTGCCAATTCAGAAACAGACACCAGCATGTCCTCAAGTCTTACAAAGACCACCTCTGTGAACTGCGTTAGTTTCGCATCAGGCCTTGCTGCCCTGACTTGTGTTGTGTTTTTAGTTTCTGAAGAATGCTAATCCTTTCTAAATGGTCTACTGAAAACTGAGTGTTGAAGCACACACGTAAAGTGAAAAGTGCCATTTAGCACATGTATAATTATTTCATGGCATACTGCAAATTAGCAAAGGCAGCTTTCAGCTTTTTAATCTTGTGTATGTTTTCTGGAAGCTGCTTCATATCCCCCTTTTCTGGGTTGATAGCTGCAGAGAAGAAAGGGAGTAGGGTATCAACGATATTTTCATGTGGAATAGCTTTTTAAAGACGGTGTAATAAAATCTCCATTAGAAGTGAACAAACATTGAATTCAGTATCCGCAGTATTCAGATCTTAAAAAACAAAACAAAACAAAACAAAACAAAAAACTGGCTTAACCTCAGGAAATGGTATGAGCAATTATAGCTATTAAATTCACTTTGCAATAAATTTAATCCAGCAGCATATACCATTTAAGTCAATACCATGAATGACCATATCATGTGGACATACATACACATACTCATTTTTAATACTATGTAGTTTTACTCTTATAAATATTCTATATAGTATGTGCTAAGCAGAAGAAATAGTGAGTTTATGTGACCTAGTTTTCACCAATATTCTGACATTAAGTAATCTTTATGACAGCATATTAGCTAAAGCTCTAGAAAGGTAGTATGAACTAGTATCTCTGGCCCTAATAATTGATGATAATTCATAATTTTGAAAAGGAGAAAAAAATAAAGAAGTACATTCTATACCAGAAAAATCCTAAATGCCTGTAGTAAGAGCAATTTTTCTGTATTCTGCAGGGAGCTGTTCAGAACTCTAAGGGATTTCCCCTTTGTCTCACCACCAGACACCAACATGGTGCAAATAAATTTTAGGATAAGGTAATTTGTTTCTCTGCCCAGATATGGGATAATAGAAGAGAAAGGATTCAGCCTGTTCCCTACTTTTGGCAGGTTAAAATCAGTTGTATTTTTTAGAAAAATTGTGAAAAAAAATTATACATTTCTGATTTCCTGTTTACCTGTCTGAGCAACAACTCATTGAAAACTGGAACATTATTTTTTTACTGACCACAGAACAGTGTTTCCTGTCTAGAACCTTCTGAATGAATGCTGTTTGAATTAATCAAGGCATTAACGAATTTCCCAATAGCCTCTTAGCTTGTATCACTGTGAAGTGCAGAGATGACAACATGGTAGAAAGGGGAAAATACCTACAATGTGTCTGCTGTGCACCTCAGCTCACTCTTGCCCTATCCCCAGTCCCAGCTCTCTCTCAGAGTTGTTTTGTTCTTTACAATCAGTGCTAGTAGGTTTTCATCTTTCACTGGAAAATGGATGATGAACAATATCCAGAAATATGTTTAGTGTGTAATTCTTTGCCAAATGTCCACCATTTGCCAAGCATTGTATCTGGGAATATTAACAGAGATTTAGAAGATAATATTTAATGCTCTTTGACAATTTATTTCTGTTTATAATAGCACCATTAAAATATTTGCAGAATTTTTAAAAACTGTCTACCATGTATTGGATATCAATTCTCACAATCACTTTATGAATTAAGTGTTATTATTATTTCCCACTTTCAGATGAGGAAACTAAGGCAAAGAAGAATTAATTAACTCCCCCGAATTAATACAGCTAGTTCTTCCAGCACCAGGATTTGGACTGAAGTAGTCTGGCTTTGGAGAAGAGCTCTTAACCAATAAGCTATGTAGTAAAGGTTTTCTGGGTGGTGATGTGAAAGCCTTAGCCATGTTCCGTGGTTTCTGTGAGAAGCATATTTTTATACTGTAATATGGCTCATTCTGTGATTTGGTCAGGAATTTCAAGCAAAACAATCACACATGTGCTAAACCACCCAAAAGAAATATATCAACTCAATAAAAGCTTTTTGTTTGAATTATCAGTTGAACATTATTTGTTTACAAGCCTTCAACAAGTCGTAGCATTCACACAAACATAGTAATTAATTTTAACTTTCCTTTGTGAACCTAAAATAAAAATGGGGTAATTGATATCTTGGTACACAGAAATCTGCTCTACCTGAAAGCACACTTAGCATTTTTCTTTAGTAACTTAAAAGAGTATTTGATAATTCATAAAGAATCCCAAAACTTATGGCCTTCTGTTTGAAAATGTTGTTTTATGAATTGAATTCCCTCTTACATGCTTTATGAATAAATCCCGTATCTTAGATTTTAATGATGTTTGTTTTTATTTGGCCTTAGTCTTTTTGCCCTTACAAGGAGATTTTAAGATTATGAATATGAAGAGTTCTATAGCAGTCTTTCCCTAGAAGTGAAATGACATCTGGCTAAATGGATTCAGTGGTTTAAGAGATGCCTATCAGTCATATACTTTTTTTTATGTCCTAACTTGGACATTGTTCTCAATCAAAATGCTTTATTGTTCTACAATATTTTGCCATCATTTTTCTGAAAGTATTGTAAAGTCTTTCTCTTTTCACTGTGTTTAATAGTTCATTTTTTGTTTATCAAATATTTATGAAGAGTCTACTATGTGCCAGTACTGCTTATGAGTTGGCAATATGAAAGTAAATTACAAGTTGCATGATTTCTAAATTGCTTGCATGGCATAAAATATCAATTAATATAAAATAAGGTATGCAATATATACAAATATATACATATGTGTGTATATATGTGTGTATATATGTGCGTGTGTGTGCATATATATACTATGAAGTATATATACACATACGTATATGTATATAGATATATATGTGCTATAAACTTCACAACAAAATAAAAACCTATAATCCAACCAAAGAACAGAATATCATCAAAATCATCAAATTTATATGTCCATTCCCTATTCCATTTTCCCCTGCCTCCCTTCAAAAGATAACCACTATGTAAACTTGTTTTATTTTTTTTAATTTCCTTTTTTTTCTTGATTCTTCTTATCTTCCTTCTCTTTCTTTAGAAGTTTTAAATATAGGCATATATACCTACTTTCACTGTTTTGTAATATTTTATTCTTTAAAAGGATGCATATTTATCCACCTCCTATGAAAGAAACTTTGAGATATTTTCAGATTTTGCTATTGTGAACAATATTGCAATGAACATTCTTGGGTAGGTTTCTTAATGCATCTTTTAGAATTTCTTGCCTATATGCCACAGTAAAATTGCTATAGATAATGGGAAGATACACAATTTTAAGAGTGTGACAAGTTGCTTCCAATATGATACCAAATTTTACTGTCATCAACCTTGCATAAAAGTCCCCACTCAATGTTTGAAACTCTCAGATACCTTAAATTTTGTACAAATTTAGTGTTTACTAAATAATATTATAATATGGATGTTTTACAATTTCAGTGGTTTCTAACAAAGTTTAATACCTTTTATATGTATATGGATAGTTATTTCCTCTTCTATGAAGTGCTAGTTCATTTCATTGACTCACTTCTTTTTTATTTACTATTTTAACATAACATTAAAGCTTTGAATCTGTGAATAAGTAATTTTGATGTATGGTGTGAGTTAGAAAGTGCCATTTCAATTATTTTTTAATGGATATACAATTGGTCTGGCACCATTTGTTTCCTGGTTGATCCACTCCCAAGTGTTCTTCAAAGCCATCTTTCTTATATGTCAAATGTAAAACTGCTTCTGATATCTCTATTCCATTCCACTGGTACTTCTCCATTCCTGTGCCAATAGGTCATGGACTTAATTAGCTCTATAACTTGTTCTTATTTTTCTTTTTCAGGAGTACTTGTATTATCATTAGCCATCAAATAATTTTTTAAAATTACATTACATTTATTCATCAGTTTGGAGAGAATGATATTTTTACGGTATGAAATCTTGTTAGATATGAAGACATTTACTATAATATCTTAAATAAAGTTTTATATTTTTATATTTATGAAGGTTTTACTGTTTTTATTTCTAGTTGCTCTCCTATGATTTCTTCTTAAATCAGTTTTGCTAAGTGATATTTTATAGAATTACAGTCTCTAGTAAATCAAACATTTTATATATACATTTTAAATATTTTTAAAACTTTGCTAATTTTAATTGTTTGAACTATCAATATTTGTGAGATGTGTGTTAAAATTTCCCACTGCAGTGTATCTTTACAAATTTTTCTCTGGAATTTCAATACAGTTTTGTTCTATATATTTTGAGACTTTATTATTTAGTACATTCCAGATATTCTGTAAATTGAACTTTCAATTTTCAGTAATTGTATTTAGTATTTGAGGTTGCTTAATAAAGAGGCAGTTAATATATTTATTATGGGTGTATTATTTAGCCAATGATATCTGAATAAATTGTTTGTTCAGAATTAACATATAGCTTGGCATAATAGTTTTT
>NW_012101428.1:285773-287661 GCF_000951045.1 Mandrillus leucophaeus | reverse complement strand
TTTATTATCTTTTAATACAGTTTTAAAACACTCTCCATGCCATTGTTGGCATTCTTTGATAATTGCTAAACATCAAATACTTAATAGACTTATTTTCAGCCATTGAAATATTTATCTTTTTTCTGTTACTTTTCTAGTTGATTATTGCTAATGTAAAAGAAAATCTCTGTTGCAAATGTTGAATGTGTTTTTGTTAACTTTATTATTATAATATTAATTTTAACATTTTGTTGGTTTTCCTGGGTTTCCAATGAAACTGACAATATCATTTACAAAAAATCCATATAGATGACATATACAGTAGATACAAATAAGGTAATTAATTGTTTAGACAATTTATAAGAGTGAGTTGATGATCATCAATACCAAAGAAGAATTTTGAAAAAAAAGAGTAAAATACAACAATAAATGTAATATAGTAAACATCAGAGTTGAGTTGGGGCTTGGCATTTCATAATGTCAACATTACTCTAACACTGGGCATTTGTCTTTATATAGTCTTTCTTATTCATGTCATGACAAAAATAAATATCTCCATCCTCCAGTGAATTTTTGCACTGGTTGTTTACTGATCCAGTTTATGAACAGGCCTTGATATAAAATACATTAGTGAACAGTGATGATGAAAAGGCTCTTTGGTGAAAATGCAATTACATATGTGCAAAAAATTAAACGATAAAATATTGTCATTTTTTAGCACACTTGCAAACACTCATAAAGCCTAATTCCATTTAAACAATTCCCACAAAACATGTTCAATCTGGCATTGCCTTCTTAGAACTTGCTTTATGAGCATTGATTAATCCATTTTTAAGATAATGTTGGACATGGATAAGTTATCCTTAGAAACATCTCCTGCAAAATGAAGGTTTTCTCTTATTTGCAAAAATAAAAGAAGTTATGTAGGTGATATATGCTTGAATCTTCCCATTGAAAAATATGTTAGTCTAAGAAAATTCTTTATCAAGAAAACATGTTTTTAACAAAATGAAAATGATAATTTTTAACAATTAGAGGTTCATGAAAAATAGTCAAATGAGTAACTTCTTTCTTTGCATATGATACTATTAATGGTAAGACTGCATCACCTAAATAAAATTGAATATGAAAAATGATCATGTTTGAAATACATGCAGGGTGCCCAGAAATATACCCTAAGTTAAAAAAAAAAAGATTATTTCACTATGCTGAATTTTCAATTTAAAGTTTTTAGCTAAATACTAGATATAATATTTTAATCATAATATCATGTTGATGCCATAAAGATTTTTTGAATAAATTTTAAGTCATTAGACTTTGCTTGCAATAAAGATATGTAAGCAGTTTCTAGCAATCATATTAATTTAAATTAACTGATCTTACCAACACTCAGCCATTAATTTATTCAATAAATATTAACATGAGCACCTATACGTGGTCACTGCCCTGAGCAAAGGAGACACAATTTAAGAAAAGATTGACAAAGTCTCAAATGGTGATGACAATCTAGTGGTAGAGATATATAATAAAATAATTATTAACTTTGTAAGTGGCTAAATAAGAAATTTCAGTAAAATACGATGGATAATATGAGAAAAAATTACAGTGTGCAATGGAAGCACGTTCAAGAGACTCCAACTCCAATCTAGGGGAGATGTTTAAGGGAGAGTCATGAGAAGTCTTTAAGGGCATTGACCTATAGACTAAGACATGTTTGATTTCAAGTTAGGTCAGTGAATGGGGAGAAGGAAGAGGAGAAGGCAAACAATATTCTAAGCATACATGAGCACTGCCTGTTGGAAGTAAAGCAGTGAGACAGAGCCTGGCACAGCTGTGGAGCTGAAATAAGTCCCAATGACTGTAGCTTGGCAGGAGTAAGAAAATCGCCTAGAAAGTAGTTTGAGGAGGA
>NW_012101428.1:277557-283663 GCF_000951045.1 Mandrillus leucophaeus | reverse complement strand
GATATGAGTTTTTAAATACAAAAGACCACATTAAAATTGGAGGTTAAGCCTAGTTTATTCTTTTATAGTTCTTTATTAAAATAAATTATTAAATAATTATAATCAATTGGTAGAAGCCTAGTTTATAAGTGCAAAAACTTATAAGAAAAAAATCCTATGGTTTAAAGAAAGAAAGAATTCAGGCATATAGTTTTGGGAACGAACTTTAGTCAGAAAACTGACCCTCTGAGATACACTGTAACACAAATCTACATGCCTGAAGACAATTTATTAGTTTATAATAAACATTCCTAGCAATAACCCAGCTAAAAATCACTAGGGACAAGCTACTTTTGAACATCCTAAAGCTCTCTTTACAGCTTAAGAATGGAGTCAACCTAATTTGTAAGCAATTAAAATCTGTAAACCTGCGCATTTTAATCTTTCCTTAAAGCAGGTGGAAATGAAAGTATGCACATATAATGTTGAGCAGCTTTGAAGAAATGGACATATAGAGTGGAAAAGTAAGAGAGGCCAAGAATTAAAGTAACTATGTGCCTGATAAGACAATTATTATTTACAATATTATTAAATATCTTGAAGAAACAGTATATTGTTTTCTGTAATTTTCATTATCTTGTATATTTTTATCTGTCAATCGTGTTTTATTCTATCTGGGGTTAAGTTATAATTAATTTTCTGATCCTCTCCTCAGGAACTTTCTCCATTAATTTAAATGCTTAATATTTTGTCAACATGGAACAATCGTTGCTCAACAAATGTAAATTTACTCACTCTTTTCCTTCCTGTTTAATTATGCAAATAATTAAAAGATATTAAAGACTTAACAGACAATGCAAGCCTGAAAGTTTAAGTCATGAAATTTTGATTCCTTGTTGTAATAAAAAGAATAAACTACTAAAAGATAAGCTGAGTGAAAGGAAGAACACTATGCCTCTGAGAAAGCATTGTGAGCTTTGTCGTGAACCTGAGGACAAAATGTTTCGGGCACTTTCCAATCCCAGAGAGCTACTGTCCACCTATGATTAAGACTCTCAGAGACAGACCATATTTATATTCCTAATTAATGCCTTTTATGTTTTCCTCCTTAGCTGTCTGTGCAGCAAAACTTTGGGGATTCCTCTGCTTCTTGTCAGAAATGACGAAGGAAGTCAAATTTGGCATGCTCTGAAAGTAACACAAAGATTAACTTCATGGGGAACACGTTGCCAACCAAGTCAGAAGCTTTAAGGGAAACTTCGTCCTGATACTGACTCTACCAATGCTTTCCACTGTTCCTGTCTTGCAGAGCACAGAATCTGCACCGCTGGTCTAAATAAGGAGCAGATAGAGGGGGAACCCAACAGCCTAAAAAGATATCCATCTCAAAAACCAGGGGATATATTCAGTGTGTGTAGTCTTATATAACTTATTAACATATGTTCTGTCTTCTGGCTACCCAGAAAGGAATTATCAAAAAGACAGTATATATTCCATGCTTAGTGAATATAAATACATTATTAGCTTGAAGTTTAAATCATATTTTTTAAATATAGCATGGTTTAGTGGATTATTTTGTTGTGTTATGGGCTATAATTAAAATTACAAATTTAATGTCTTTATGTCAAAACACTGTTAAAATATTTCCCTGATAGTTATAAGGAAACCTCCTAGAAATGGAATATCAATAAGTGAGAAGAAGTGCTTTGTCACTATAATTTGGCCATAGTAACTCACATTTTAGGAGGATCATGACACCCTGCTTCTTCCCTATGTCACACACTGCCGTAACTTCCAAATTTAAGTACTAACAGCTTTTTTTCACTGCTGAAAAATGCAGGAATTATCCTGCTATATTATAAAAATTTAGACTATGTCATATGAAAATAAACTAAAAAATAAAAACCACAAAAGGTCTGATTGACACCTATAGGGAGATCTAACATGAAAATAAATTGTGTCTTTTCCCACCATTTTATTTATTCTGTGTTTCTGCAATAAGTCAATATTGTGTTCAATTAGAAATAGGATATAAGCTTTTATTAAACACTTTCAGGAAGCATGATATTGAAATAACATTTCATCTATGTGAACGTGATATTTCTTCAACTTTATTTAGAGGTGTTCAGTGCATGACAAAGAGGGATAAAAAATTGTCTCCATGTGACAGAAAATGTCTCCCTGAACCTATAAGAGCTGACCTTTCATTTCCAAGTTTGTCTTTGCTTATTTGCGGAAGAAACAGTTCTGTTGAGAAATGGAAGTTGGTTCTTTCACTTAGGACTTGATACTTATAACATTCAAAAGGCTTAGAGACCTTCAATCAATAAACAAGATCACTCAGATTCATAAGCTGATAGAAAAAGATACATTTAAACATTTTTAGAATTAAGTATTTTATCAATTCTATTAAACATTCAACTATCTCTCATATACAAAAATTCAAAGGCACAAACAAAAACATAAAAATTTAGGATAATTATAAATTGGATATTAATAGATTTCAGATCAAACATACACATTCAAATTTTAATATATAGTAAACACTTAATATTTTACTTATAGAAATGGTGGTCTATGAATATTTCTTTCCTTCCTCTCTATTTTTTAAATTTGGCTATTTTACAAAATTCATAGTTATTTCTAATTTTATGCTTAGAATCATTAAATATTTTAATATGCTGTACTTACTAACAGTAGTTGTTCTTATTCTGAGTTTCTCTGGTTGTTACAGATTTTGTTTCCAGTGACGTATTAGTAAACCTTAGTCCTTTATGATAAAACTGATTAATTAATTCTTGTAATTGAAATTTTTAAAAAGTGGACTTATTTGAATGATCAGTTCTCTCTATGCTTTGAATACTATGCTTTGTATTTTTAAAGACCTTACTCAGTAACCCATAGAAAATTACACTAGATCATTACTTCTTATAGCAATTTATCAAATTTGGAAAGATAGAATTTTAAAATAGAAAAACGGAAGATATAATTTCAGCCCTGTTACTTAGCAGTAAAATTCCATCCGAAAATGCTCCTGACTTGTGTAAACCTCAGTTTTCTCATTTATAAAAGGGATGTAGAAGATAAAGTGGCAATGAGTCTGTCTTCCCAGTATTAACTCTGCTGGTTACTAAGTATAGCCAACATGCTCTTGGAGATGAGGTTGACTCAGCTATCAGTTTGAAGGATTATATTAGTAATTCCAGTTAGACTTAGTGCTTCTGATAACCTCATCCAAATTCGCTATGACTCCCTCTTAACACAGAGAATGGGTCAGGTGATTCAATCCAGACCAAATAGACAAAAGGGGAATTTTTCTGGAAGCTCTGGGCCAAACAACATTAACAACAAAAGATAAGAACCAGCTTTCTCTCTGCATTCTTCTTTCTTCATCTGCCTTCTTGATGCTTGTAGCATGCTGCAGATGCAAAGCAACAAAAAGTGCTGCAGTCATTTTGTCACCATGAAGTACCAGCCTTAGGGTAACAATACTACCGTAACAGGCAGAGCAGAGAGACAAAACGAAACTGGATCTTTGAAGTCATGACTGAGTCACAAAATCAAACTGACCAACTCTAGACTTTCCTGTTACATATGTCAATAAATCCCCAATATTTTAAAATTGCACTTAAAGTGTTTGTTTTTTCTATTGTTATTGTTTTGCCAATTATTTTCTACTTTCATCAGCAGGGTAATAACTGCCAAAAAGATACAGTTTAAACCAATGATGTATTTTATTCATTTTCCAAATTTTATACAGCCAACATGTTTCATTTTCTAGCATCAAAAAAGAAAAAAGAAAAGTCTTTCTGTATGCTTCTCATTGTGTATGCCCTTCCAAATGTTCTCTTCCCTCTTTGTCACCTGTTTCTATGCCTTAAAAGATGCACTTTTGTGGATTATATCAACATGTGTCCCATGCCCACTGGCTTCTGCTGAGATCTGGAAGGCCAGCAGGAGATTGAAAGCAAGAGGAGGATGAGGTTATGTTTGCCTTGGCATCCTGCCTAAGCACTGGCATTGAGCTGAATGTGCCCCTCCACTGATGGCCACTGCATCTCCCAAGGCTGCTTAGTTTCTGTGGCTGTCTTCTTCAGGGTCTGGGAAGCTCCACCCTTGCCTTTCCCCGTTGGCCGAAGAGTGGTAAGAGCATGGTGACATTGTACTGGGTTACTGTGCTTCTTGTGTTTTACAAAGTTCACATATTTGTAAATAATTCCTTGGCAAATATTCTTAAACTATCCTAGTGTGAGTGTACCGTCTACTTCAGGTTAGAACTCTAACTGAGAGAATGTATGATTAAAATCGGATAAAATAGTATTAACTGAATTATTCTGTGGCCTGGTCTACATAAGTGCTAAATGTTATTTAGAGTAGAGGTCATTTACTCATTGTGTAATTGATAAACCTTTCAAAGCACATGCACCGGGATGGAAAATGTTAATTAGGTGGCTTCAGAGAGAGTTTCCACTAGCTATTACTAAAAAGATTTTTCAAGAAATTTTGTAAACTGTTATTAAGAAATTTGGTAACATGCTTTGTGTAATAATGAAGTTCTTTCATTAAAAGCATAAGCTGTTATGATGCACAATGAACTATCACTATATTAGGTTTATTTTATGTCTCTTTATTAAGTTATTAAGTTTTAAGGTCCTACTCAGCTGTTCTCAAGTCTAATATATACCACAATTGATCATTTAGTTACTAAGTGTTCAATAACAATGGAACATTTTTACTGTGCTACACATTATTTGAATAACTAGGCCATTGTGGAATAGTTCTTGGACATAAGCAGCTTTATACCAAGGCACTCAAAGATGCAAAAGGAGTTATCTCATGCTATGAAGATTTCAATAATGACTTTAAATTATAGTAGTTGTGTACAATCCTAATGCATTATGAACAGAAGACCTAAACTGCATTCTACCTTCTAAATAGAGCAATTATGTTCAGTCCCCTAAAGTTCTTGGTACATAAGCCTATTTTGAATGCACATAATATAGTGTGGCAGTCCAGAAATTACGTAAATACCTAATTCCACTATGGTTTATGAGGGTGTGGGTGGACGGGGAAGATTAGTTTTAAATTTTTATTGTTGTACATTTAAAATGGCTACTTATCACCACTGATCTAAATAGACAGTGACTCCTTGAATATGCACTAAATCTCAGTAAAGGGTTTCTTTTGACTGTCTTATGAATAATCACAAGATACAGTTAGATACTTCTGTTTCTGATTTGATAGATTGTATATACTTACATATACTAATTGTATGCTATTAGAAATGTGATTTATCACTCGTCCAAAATTTACAAACTCCAGAGAGTAAGGCACTAGAATGTAGTTTTTATTTATATCTAGTAAGCATCAAACTTATAACTCTGATTCTTATCCAAAGTTTTTTTTAAAAAAATTGTAACTAAAGCAACATAATCAGCATGTGATGACAAAGGTGTGATAAAGGAGAATAAAGAGGAAAGGAAAGGAAAAATACTTAATTTATTATCATCTGAACTATTAGAGGAAATTTGTGGATGAAAAAGTAGAAGAAAAACATAGTCTACTTTTAATAGTACCTGATAAACCTTCACTCCTATCCCTGAAATAATTTATTTCTTTTTCTTTGTCTTCATACCCCCTCTACCTTATCAGATTTGTCAAGAATTCCAAAACTGAAACAGTATGATATAATAGTGGACATTTCTGTGAGGAGTCAAAAACAGTGATGAGTGGTCTGGCTCCTCTTTTGTGTGCACAGTTACAAGTAAGTTATATTTATTGTGTAATTGAATTCTCCTTAAATAATAGCTATGAACTGACTCAGACATGTTAAGTTACTTAGTAAAGGGTTTGACCTCATATGAAAGCTCAAAAATTCTCAAAAGGCACTTTAAAGATCATTGAATTGAATTATGTAATTTTTACAAAGCAATTAAGAACTGGGAAGTTCTTAAGTTCTTAAGAAGTTGTGTCTTTTTTCCTCAAATTCTGCATATAATGTATTTCAATCAATTTTTTTTAAAAATTAAGCTTTACGGCCGGGCGCGGTGGCTCAAGCCTGTAATCCCAGCACTTTGGGAGGCCGAGACGGGCGGATCACGAGGTCAGGAGATCGAGACCATCCTGG
>NW_012101428.1:274020-276572 GCF_000951045.1 Mandrillus leucophaeus | reverse complement strand
ATGCAGAAATGTTAAAATGTATCAATAATCACAAATATAATATGTTAGAATCTTAACTGTTGATTTAAGCTTTGGGTTTCTGTTTAGAATCCTAACTGATGGTATGTGTGATTCAAATTGTATAAAATAGTGTTAACTGAAGTTTTTGTGTGGCCTGTCCTGAATTTCCTACCCGAATTTATTTTTAATTTTCAATGATTTTAGCGAAGCCTTTAAAACCTTACAAAGCAAGAATATAAAAAAGTTTGCCATTACTTTTTATTTAACTCATGAAATTGTCTAAGCCTGGAATTATCTCCACTTTATTAATTATTGTGATGAAGGCAGAAGAAATGTTTTTCTCTACCTTGTCTTACTTGCTCACTATAAGGTGCCTTACATTCAGGCTGAAATCAGTGGATACTTTATTTAAATTTGTGGTCATGAGTATATAAGTAAATATTATTGATAGAGACAGGAGATAGCCAAGTGTCCCTGGCAAAACTCTGCCTTTAAGCCTAAAACAGCCTGAAGCCCGAAAAATTGGCCTGCTGGTCCTAGATGAAACCCACCCTTTGCCAGCTGATTGTCTCTGAATACTGCATACTGGGAGGATGGAAGGAAGACTGAGGAAGTTTGTGCCATTTGCAGGGGTGAGGAGCCTGGCCTCTTCGTTTCCTGGATAGTGACCTGGGATTCGATCTGTCAGGTGGGAGACCTACTAGCAGAACTGTCTCTAGCTTTGCTGAGTTCCTCTTTCCTTTCTTCCTTTTTACCCAATAAACCCTACCCAAGTCACTCTACATGCATCGATTTGCCTAAATTTTCCTGGTCGTGTGACAACAACCTGTTTTTCTGCACGACATTTTTGTTACCCAGTGTGGGGCCTTGGAAAGGGTGCATGAAATGTGGACCCCAAACCTCTCACTCTCATTTTTGAGCCTTTGGTCATACAGCATTTTTCTTCTCTTCTGGGGGGACAGTAATGGCATCTATCTATTCTTTTAAAATATGGAAGGTGGTCAACACACACCCCGATGGCCACAGGCATGTGTGCAGGACAGCTGAGACAGCGGCAACTCCCTGCCCCACTTCCTTCCTGGTGGGGGCACATGCCTGTGTCTGCTGTATGTGTGTGTGGTGTCCCGCCTGCTGTATGTGTGTGTGGTGTCCTGCAGCCATGCAGAACAGCCACTGCCCAGGCCCCAAGGCAGCCTCGGGGGCCCAGGCCCTGTGCAACTGGCTGACCAGACTTTCACTTGGTCTGAGCCAGGCGGAAGGGAATTCATTTGTATAAGAATAAGACCTTCTTCCCCTAGGCATCTTTCCAACCCTGCATTGTAACTTTTTTTTTTTTTTCCTTCTCTCTACCTTGTCAGCAGTGAACTCTTAGGCAAGAGCTTTTTTCTTTTTTCTTTTTAGAAGACATTTTACTAGGCCAGGAATGATAAGGATCACTGATTATATTCTCTGTAAAGTTTTAATTAAGAAAAAGGATTTGTGAGGTTTCTCTTAAGCTGTAACCAATCTAGTGTGCTTTATATGACCTTCTGTATGGTCAGCAGCAAACTGCTGCAGGCCACTGTCTTGTGTTCTGCCCTTGAGAGCATGACCTGTAGCCACGTGGCAATGTTTTGTTCTAGCCTTCACCATTTTACAATGGCACCTGGGTTCAATCCTGACTTAGAGAATGAATACTTTCGAGGTGATATCTGTGTGACTTGGGCCATTTGCTGATTTTCTTCCCCTCCGTGAACAACTTCTAGCCTTTTCTTAAATCTTCCTTTCTCCGGGTTACTTTTAAAGGTTCTAAATTTTGTAAGAACTGCTTACCCCCTTAGAAAATACCTCATACACTTGTAGTTAAATCATAACCTTAATTGAGGCTTGTTGGTTTCACTTGTGAGGTTACTTTTAGTAAGATTTAAAAGCCAGAAATATTGGCCACTGGGTGTGGCTAAAGTCGGGTAACAGCAAATTTAAAAGGATTTTCTTAAAGAGTGCTCAGCTTAACTAAAAGTGGATATCCAAGTTATAGGTATATTTATAGGCCTTTATGTTTTTCTCTTCTGAGATTTTGTTTTCCTGGAAGTTTTTATTCTCAGTCAACTGAATTCTTTTTCTCCATTTTGTCTTACCCATTCTTAATGCATGCATGAGAGGTCAATAATCAAATTAAGAAATTGGCAAATGAAAAGTCTTATGACTGCTGTGTTTTCTTCTGCCTGTCTGTGTAGTTATATATGTGTTGTGTGTGATGTCTATAAAAAAGATCTCTAGGCCGGATGTGGTGGCTCACATCTGTAATCCCAGCACTTTGGGGGGCTGAGGTTGGTAGATCACCTGAGGTCAGGAGTTCAAGACCACCCTGGCCAACAGGGAAAAACCCCATCTCTACTAAAAATACAAAAATTAGCTACGCATGGTGGTAAGTACCTGTAATCCCAGCTGCTCAGAAGACTGAGGTAGGCGATTCACTGGAACTCAGGAGGCAGAGGTTGCAGCGAGCTCAGATTATGCCACTGCCCTCCAGCCTGGATGACAGAGTGAGACTCTGCCTCAAAAAAAAAAAA
>NW_012101428.1:267265-273970 GCF_000951045.1 Mandrillus leucophaeus | reverse complement strand
TGTGGGGCCTTGGAAAGGGTGCATGAAATGTGGACCCCAAACCTCTCACTCTCATTTTTGAGCCTTTGGTCATACAGCATTTTTCTTCTCTTCTGGGGGGACAGTAATGGCATCTATCTATTCTTTTAAAATATGGAAGGTGGTCAACACACACCCCGATGGCCACAGGCATGTGTGCAGGACAGCTGAGACAGCGGCAACTCCCTGCCCCACTTCCTTCCTGGTGGGGGCACATGCCTGTGTCTGCTGTATGTGTGTGTGGTGTCCCGCCTGCTGTATGTGTGTGTGGTGTCCTGCAGCCATGCAGAACAGCCACTGCCCAGGCCCCAAGGCAGCCTCGGGGGCCCAGGCCCTGTGCAACTGGCTGACCAGACTTTCACTTGGTCTGAGCCAGGCGGAAGGGAATTCATTTGTATAAGAATAAGACCTTCTTCCCCTAGGCATCTTTCCAACCCTGCATTGTAACTTTTTTTTTTTTTTCCTTCTCTCTACCTTGTCAGCAGTGAACTCTTAGGCAAGAGCTTTTTTCTTTTTTCTTTTTAGAAGACATTTTACTAGGCCAGGAATGATAAGGATCACTGATTATATTCTCTGTAAAGTTTTAATTAAGAAAAAGGATTTGTGAGGTTTCTCTTAAGCTGTAACCAATCTAGTGTGCTTTATATGACCTTCTGTATGGTCAGCAGCAAACTGCTGCAGGCCACTGTCTTGTGTTCTGCCCTTGAGAGCATGACCTGTAGCCACGTGGCAATGTTTTGTTCTAGCCTTCACCATTTTACAATGGCACCTGGGTTCAATCCTGACTTAGAGAATGAATACTTTCGAGGTGATATCTGTGTGACTTGGGCCATTTGCTGATTTTCTTCCCCTCCGTGAACAACTTCTAGCCTTTTCTTAAATCTTCCTTTCTCCGGGTTACTTTTAAAGGTTCTAAATTTTGTAAGAACTGCTTACCCCCTTAGAAAATACCTCATACACTTGTAGTTAAATCATAACCTTAATTGAGGCTTGTTGGTTTCACTTGTGAGGTTACTTTTAGTAAGATTTAAAAGCCAGAAATATTGGCCACTGGGTGTGGCTAAAGTCGGGTAACAGCAAATTTAAAAGGATTTTCTTAAAGAGTGCTCAGCTTAACTAAAAGTGGATATCCAAGTTATAGGTATATTTATAGGCCTTTATGTTTTTCTCTTCTGAGATTTTGTTTTCCTGGAAGTTTTTATTCTCAGTCAACTGAATTCTTTTTCTCCATTTTGTCTTACCCATTCTTAATGCATGCATGAGAGGTCAATAATCAAATTAAGAAATTGGCAAATGAAAAGTCTTATGACTGCTGTGTTTTCTTCTGCCTGTCTGTGTAGTTATATATGTGTTGTGTGTGATGTCTATAAAAAAGATCTCTAGGCCGGATGTGGTGGCTCACATCTGTAATCCCAGCACTTTGGGGGGCTGAGGTTGGTAGATCACCTGAGGTCAGGAGTTCAAGACCACCCTGGCCAACAGGGAAAAACCCCATCTCTACTAAAAATACAAAAATTAGCTACGCATGGTGGTAAGTACCTGTAATCCCAGCTGCTCAGAAGACTGAGGTAGGCGATTCACTGGAACTCAGGAGGCAGAGGTTGCAGCGAGCTCAGATTATGCCACTGCCCTCCAGCCTGGATGACAGAGTGAGACTCTGCCTCAAAAAAAAAAAAAAAAAAAAAAGATAATTAATTGGCCCAAAGAAAAATAACTACTTGAATCGAATGTTGTTAAAGGAAAGATAAAAGCTGTGGTACCTTTTAGTTCATTGGACTTTAATCTTTGAGAAATAAAAGCAATCTTAAAGATTATTGGTAAAATGCAGTTGTCATCGAAAAGTAAATTTTTGCCCAGGGTTAAATGATTGTTTTGAATTTAATAAGATAAAGCTGAAGGTCTAAATAAATAGTGGAAGATTTGTAAAAATTAATCTTGCAAAAATTCCATGTGTGAACATATTAACTAAATTCAAAAGGGTATTACATGGTTTTTCTCTCAATTGAGCATTGAAATAAAAGCACAACAAGGCACTCTTCAGGCACTAATCTGCTCTTTAGCAAAATTTATAAATGGTTTTCAAACTATGGTTTTAAATGGGTTATAAAACGGTTTTGCTTTTTAAAATTTCTGAGTCATCATTTTGGCAAAATAAAAAACTTATGGTAATCTGGAATTCTATTTCATAACATCAAGTATTATAAACCTCTAACATCTGACAGGCTTCCCAATATCAAACTTAAGTTTCGAAGTTGTCTTTCCTGATGCCTGGCTTTTGGATGCTACAGAAGGCTCCCAGAGTGTCCAAAAGAGAGGTAAACAAGATTATTTGATGCGTTTGGATACATGAGATTGCCAAAATGGTGTTCAATCTTCTTTAGGTTATATTTTGGTAAATAATACTAATATATGTTCCAAAATTATATGGAATTTCTAAAATTCTAATGTCTAAAGTATATGTTATCCATCATAATTAAGGCTTTTATGTTAAGTTATTAAGTTATTGTAAACCATAGAGATAACCAAACAGTTTTTGCAATTGTATTTTTAACTGTAACTACTCTGGACTTTTTGTTCATTACAGACAATTGTCTTGTTTTGATCCTTTTCAAAATATGATTTATAATCAGTTGTAGAACTCTGACAAGTGCTCTCAAATACAGGTTTCTGATAACTTTGGAGATTGTGACATTGGAATAAAGAAAAATGTACAAGACTTATGAAGAGCTTAAATGTTCCCAAATATCAAGCAAAACAAGAGTTAACTAAATGAACTAAACTCATAGAAAACTGAAGTCATCTTTTTGACTCTTGCTTGGAATATTGCTGATCCTTGTTTTGTTTTTCAGAGTCAAGGAAACTTATTTTGAATTATTTATGGCCTTTAATAATTTAGTAATGTATATTCCTATGAAAAAATTTAGAGTATATTTCTCTTCTCTCTGCCTGGTTTCCCCAGAATTTGGAAACTAGTTGTGAGTATTCTTAACTTATGGCAATGTAGTTGTTTGTATCAGTGCAATAAGAATCCATTTACTTTTACAACACAATGCAATTAGAGAAGCTGGTTGTTTTACCAAGGCTTTGACTGGAAGGGTACACTTCCCTTTAAGAAGTCAAACTTGACTTGCAGAGCTCATAAAAGCCCCTTAGGAAAACTGGCCTCATACCCTTGCATAGGCAGTTCCTAAACAGGGTTCCTGACCTGTAGTAAGTCCCCAGGAGCTTCAAGTTTATCTTGCTACCTTAAGAGAAGATTACCGAACTCACAGGCTTTTGAGGGTACTTCCTTGTGGAACAGAGTTCCATCAAAGCCAATCCAAAAGACCTACGTAGAAATAATTATTCTTGCTGTGCTTTATGCAAATAACCAGGCAAAGTATGAGAATAAAGTCTATTTTGCAAACAACTCAGTCTTATTATCGTGTATTTTTTTTTTTTAACAAAAATGAGGACTGGAGAGAGCAAAATTATGTTTCAAAACTTACAATACATTCATCATTAAATTCTAGACTCATTTGTTTTTTTCAAGTTTTTGCCTACATTCTAGACTGACCCTGCTTGTTCCTGTGAACCAGCCAGCAATCTCCAGTTGCAGCTCAGAAAGAACAAGAGGGAAGGGTAATGTAAAAATATGGATTGATATTCTAATTCTGAACAATGATCTTGCAAATCCTGCCAGGTGATAGGCATAAATAGGGTGCCCATCACCTGGAGGTTTTCTTTTTGGGAAAGTAAAACCAGGAAGCTAATCAAAGCCAAGCCCTATACACCCAAATCTTAGCAAGCATAACTATAGCCACCAGTTATCTGAGCATGTCACAAGACATCCTTTTCTCTCCCTTGTTGCAGGAGGACTCAATTCCACAGCTTCATCTTAGCATTCGGTTTATGATGAGTCCATGCAACCTGCCTGAGACAAATTTTTATCCCAAACTTAATTCCAAGCTTCAAGTCAAAGCCCTAGGAAAGATAACTAGATCTGAGTGATTCAGAGGCTGATGAAAACTAAAGTTAAAAGGCACAGCACAAATGAGCATGACTGATTCCTGCTGATTAAGTTAAGTTTTCTGTTTCATGGGTAAAGATTTCATTAGTATCCATAGCATAAATGGGGTCTAGAGGAGCAAGGGAGATGGGGTCTACAGTCCAGGGAAGCAGGGTGTCTACTGACAGCAGGAGAGATAGGGCATACAAGGGTAAGAATGGATACTGTCACTCTCTAGGCTCCCTTGTTAACATGGGTAAAAGCTTTGACACCCACGGGTGGCATCCTATTGTGGTCGCTAGGACGCAGGGATACAAGGATGAAAGAAAAAAAGAGGAACACCTCACTTTCTCTTTTTCACATGCCTTGAGTATTTGCTAGGAAGAGAAAGGAACCAGGGATGCCCGCTCCCCTCTTTCTAGATGAGTAGCCAATCATCTTCTGTGTGTATCCCTTTTGGGTCATCCTGAACCCCTGGGATTCCTTTGAAAAAGTGCCTTCTTTTGTTCCTTTTCCCCCTCTGTCCCCTTGTATTAGTCTGTTTTCACACTGCTGATAAAGACATACTCAAGACTGGGCAATTTAAAAAGAAAGAGGTTTAATGGACTCACAGTCCCACGTATCTGGGAAGGCCTCACAATCATGGCAGAAGGTAAAAGGCATATCTCACATGGCAGCAGAAGGAGAAGAGAATTGTGCAGGGAAACTCCCCATTATAAAACCATCAGATCTCATGAGACATATTCACTATCACGAGAATAACACCGAAAACCCGCCTCCATGATTCAATGACTTCCCACTGGGTCCCTGCTACAACATGTAGGAATTGTGGGAGCTACCATTCAAGATGAGATTTGGGTGGGGACATAGCCAAACCATATCACCAATGTGACTGTGTCTGATAAGTAATTATGATAAGTTCACTGATAAGTAATTGTGTCTCTGTACTATGGGACACTCCCCTTGGATGCATCCTTCAAACTGGGAAAAGTTAATTTTCCAAACCTTAAACTGGTTGGCTTAGGATTGGGCCTGGGGTGAGGGAACCCAAAAACCTGGCATGTTGGCAAAAGGGTAAAAGTTTGACTTTGCCAGCCAGGCATTTGGCCTTCCTCTCCCGGTGCAAACTGGAAAAAGGCCTTGTGGTTTTCTAGCTGTCCTTACCCTCCCCCAACTCCTGCCCCTCCCCGGCGGTTTTTTTTTTGTTTTAAGACATTCTTTTCTAATAACCTGGTGTGTCTCTTCTCAGCTTCACACCATCAAGCTCCAAAGGGTCATGCAACCGGAGCCTCAGACGATGGCCCCTTTTCCAGCGAACCCTTAGATAGGCCCCTAAGGTAGATCTGACTGCTGTTTTCCCAAAACAGCGCCCCCTGTCAGCAGGAAGCAGTTAAAATCGGTCTTCATCCTTGTCCTTACCTTTATTCTAAAGGCAGTTAGATGTACTTCTTCAGAGCAAGGAATGATAGAGACAGGAGACAGCCAACGGTCCCCGGCAAAACCCTACTTCAAGCCTAAAACAGACTGAAGGGTGAAAAACCGGACTGCTGGTCATAGATGAAGCCAGCCCTTTCCCTGCTGAAACAATGCCTACCTGTGCACTGGGAGGACAGGGAGTTTGTGCTCTTTGCAGTGGGGAGGAGCCTGGTCTCTTCAATTCCTCAGTGTTGACCTGGGATGCAATCGTGAAGTGGGAGACCTGCTAGCAGGACTCTGGTTTGCTTGAAACCAAACATTATGCTTGAGCATTTGAGGAAAGAATGGTACTGAAATTTTGCCATGCAGGATGTAATGCAACATCTTTCAAAAAATCTTTGAGCAGTCTATAGTCACCTCTCCCACACTCTCTCAAAAATGTCTTCTAAAAATAATCATTCTCTCTAGGTTTTTCAACACACACTGAAACCACTTGTAGTTGCATGATCTTTTCATTATTAGACACTATTTTAGAATATCCTTCTTTGTCTTTACCGCCTTGAAATTGCAATTCGTTGATTATTTCTCAGCACCCTAGAAACTAGATAGAACAAGACAAATTATTCTGTCTCTATTTTCAGCCTAACAACTTTCAACCTCCTTCAACATATTTCGAATTGTACTTTTCTGAGTCCCTGGATCATTCTGGGTTACCTACTTTGGAAAAGAGTTTCACGTCAACCTTTGATTTAAAATATGCTACTCCAAAGCATACACAGGCATGACCTGATCTTACCAGAGTGCAATCATCACTTTGTTCTGGAAAACATTTGGTTATGTACAACAAATATTATTACAGTCTGAAAAGTGGCAAGTTCTATATGAGGCACTGAGGGAAGGAAAATAAGAGTTTGGAAATTGCAAATTATTTCTAAAAAGCAGAATGATACAAATGATAGGCACAAATAACATGCATTAATCACAGCGGAGAGAGCTAGCTTTTTTGTTTGGCCTTGAGGAATGTTTTAAAGTAGAGAAGGAAAAAAAAAAATCTTTTAGCTGAGACACTAGCAAATGGAATGGAAATACAATGAAAAGGCCCAACGTATTCTGGGATTGGGGAATGGTGGTGTTAACTTAGGATGGCTGGCGATATATGGAAGATAATGAGGCTATACAGGTAATTGTAGTCAAATTATGAAGAGCCTGGAGTGCCATAATGAAAAGTGTATTGGGTTTAAGCAGTGGGAGGTAGTTTTTTTTTTTTTTTTTTTTTTTTTTTT
>NW_012101428.1:264555-265879 GCF_000951045.1 Mandrillus leucophaeus | reverse complement strand
TAGTATTTTTCCTTTTAGGATCCCTTCTCAGTTGATCAATTACTTAGAGGTCATAGGAATATTACTCACCCTTAGAAAAGGAAGCCCATACCTTTTAGATGTATTCAACATCTTCACTATTCTTTAGAAAATTCGTAAGGTTCTTTTAATTAAAAAAAAACAATTTGAATGCAAAATTGATGAAAGTGAATTTTGGTTTTCTAGAGATATGAATTATTTACCAACTTTTAGAGGTCAAAGATGTTTATTTGTTTGTTTTCTATTTCTTCTAAAAATGACAATGTTCACAGGAAAAGGAAGAAGAAGACATATTTAGAAATGTCTCTATATATTGTTGGTTTTATATATATATGTATATGTATATGTATATGTATATCAGGTTTCCGTAGTAACAGATCAGTTAAGTTCTGTTAGAGTCACAAATTTAAAAAAACGCAATTGTGTTCAATATTAGAATTAATCTTGCATTGACACTAAATCAAAACTAGCTACTAGTAAGGATATAGCCTTTTTATTTCATCACTTTTCCAAGGTGCTCTTATGTCTAGTTATTCTAAATATGAAAGATCAAATAAAAATGAGCCATATTCTCTCATTTGGGGATAATGCTCTTGCTATATCTTTAGTTAGTACTTTAAACTTTTACCAAAACTTTGACAAAAGTAAAATATAAGATTTCTCCTTCAATCTTTCCTGCACATACAAGCCAATCTAATCTTCCAGAGAACTCCTCCTTTGTTGAGAGTTGCTTTCCCATTCTATTCAAAAACCTTCAGAGACTACATATTTCCCAGAAAATAAATGTGAAATGCTTTAGTCTCACATACAAGGCTTTGACTATCTGCATAAACACTGCTTTCTATTTTTTATTTCCAACCATGAACTATACATTTTGGACACATTGAATTGGGCTTCATTTTCTGAAAGTACTTTTTACTTTCATATATCTGCCTTTTGTTTGTGTCATTTCTTCCAGGGGAAATGGAGTCCCTCCTTTCAATGAATATCCTACCTTGACCTTGCTTGGAATGCTACTATGGATCTTGAAGCGAGTGGTGATGTTTGAAAAGTTGGGCAGTACATCGCTTGGAGAAATTCTGAGTTATTGAGTTATTGTATTTCAGATTGGCAACAAATATGCATTTTCTAGCTTGCCAACAAGATAGTTCATTCTAGGTTCTCTCGTTTTAAAAGTGACACATTTTCATCTGAAAGAAGAGCTCACTATAAGTAAAATCTAGTGGAAAAATTATGCCTTATTCTGAGCATGATTTGTCACCATCACATCATCTGTCTCTAATATCTTGCTAGATTAACAGATGAA
>NW_012101428.1:257885-259080 GCF_000951045.1 Mandrillus leucophaeus | reverse complement strand
GAGACAGAGTCTCACTCTGTCACCCAGGCTGGAGTGCAGTGGCCCAATCTCGGCTCACCGCAACCTCCGAGTGGGAGGCAGATTTTTAAGAAGCATACTTCTGGCTTCAGCCAGTGACGTACACAATTCTGACATTGAATTTACTGTTAACACAACTTATAAGTAAATGGTGTTTTCCAATTCTCTATTTGCATGGTTGCATGATTTCATATAGCACCTAAATCAGGAGAGCAACACAATCCTGATGGGCTCCCTCTTTTTAAGGAAACCCATTGTTACAATCTGGCAGGAACTGTGAGTATCCTAACACTGACATTCTAGCTCTCCTCCCCATATTTGAGCCAGACATGAATTTGGTAAGCAACTGTTCTAATAATGTACATAATTATTTTATCATATTTCTTCTAAATTAAAAATAAAAACAGCGGGCTCCTGTAGTCCTAGCTACTTGGGAGGCTGAGGCAGGAGAATGGCATGAACCCAGGAGGCTGAGCTTGCAGTGAGCCGAGATCGCACCACTGCACTCCCACCTGGGTGACAGAGTGAGAATCCATCTCAAAAACATAAAAAATAATAATAAATAATAAATAGACAATCATTAGCATTGTGTTTCTTTGTAGGTCATATACCAGAAGAACTGCTGCACCCGGCAGAAGGAAACAATGACATGGGACTGCAACCAGTTCCTGCTCCTGACTAAATATATGGGCATGGGCAAGCTGTTTGATCTCTGTGAACCTCCTAATCTTCATTTCTAAAATGGGTGGGCATAATGACACCAAACCGATAGGATTACTTTGAGAATTACAAGCAATAATATGTGTTTTCTTAGCTGACAGTGGCATGAGATGAGCATTCAATACATAATAGCTCTTATGATGTATGTATTGTTATGTCTATTACTAATATTAGTAATAATTTTATTTTCTTAAAAATGATTTTTATAGAATAATGTTAGCTTATAGGGAAATATGTAACAGTTGAAATATTACTTTTATTTTAAACAATGTATTCAATCCTCTCAACACGTTGTTGGAACAGTAGGAGAATAACTATCAATTAACCAAGAAGGAAACTTTTGTTAGTGAATGTGTCGATCTTGATATGGAGTCTTAAGATTCCAAACCATATTGCCTAGGCCATTAACTGCTGAGAATGTACTTATCTTGGGGACTTGTTTTATTTGAAATAAAAC
>NW_012101428.1:255401-256960 GCF_000951045.1 Mandrillus leucophaeus | reverse complement strand
TTTAAACTTTTACCAAAACTTTGACAAAAGTAAAATATAAGATTTCTCCTTCAATCTTTCCTGCACATACAAGCCAATCTAATCTTCCAGAGAACTCCTCCTTTGTTGAGAGTTGCTTTCCCATTCTATTCAAAAACCTTCAGAGACTACATATTTCCCAGAAAATAAATGTGAAATGCTTTAGTCTCACATACAAGGCTTTGACTATCTGCATAAACACTGCTTTCTATTTTTTATTTCCAACCATGAACTATACATTTTGGACACATTGAATTGGGCTTCATTTTCTGAAAGTACTTTTTACTTTCATATATCTGCCTTTTGTTTGTGTCATTTCTTCCAGGGGAAATGGAGTCCCTCCTTTCAATGAATATCCTACCTTGACCTTGCTTGGAATGCTACTATGGATCTTGAAGCGAGTGGTGAGGTTTGAAAAGTTGGGCAGTACATCGCTTGGAGAAATTCTGAGTTATTGAGTTATTGTATTTCAGATTGGCAACAAATATGCATTTTCTAGCTTGCCAACAAGATAGTTCAGTCTAGGTTCTCTCGTTTTAAAAGTGACACATTTTCATCTGAAAGAAGAGCTCACTATAAGTAAAATCTAGTGGAAAAATTATGCCTTATTCTGAGCATGATTTGTCACCATCACATCATCTGTCTCTAATATCTTGCTAGATTAACAGATGAACTTTGTCATAAATTTGCTGAAATATTCCACTTTTGCTTTTGAAAAATCCAACACTGAGTGGTTCCAGCAAGAATTAACAATTCTCATTCAGATCTGGAACAAACTTTCTTTAATCTTGCCACTCAGCATCATTATGTCTGTATTTATCAACAGCATTCTTACCAAGGGAGTCATTTTATTTTCATTTTGGTTTAACTCATTAGATCATGATTCAAAACTAAAAGTCTGTGTTAAGAATGAACCATCTAATAAACAGTGAATAGAAGGCCAGATGCCTGGAGGCTCCTTCAGTCACCGGAATGTTAAAGAAGTGTTTCACAGGGCGCATTTTTACAACATGTTACTCTAAATTCTACCAAGTATTGAAAGCAAAGAATTTTGTGTTTTACTTAATGCTTTTAAGATACCGATTGATTTAAAAATAAAAGAATAAAGGTGAAAAATTAAATTGTGTCACAAGACCCCCACAGTTCAAAAATTATCAGTTGGACTACAATGATGCTTCTTTAATCTTCAACATCTGCAAATATCTATCAATGCAATTGGCATATTGCTGTGTCCTACCTAAACACCACACTAATGCCACATAATTATATTATGACATATAATATAAAGAAGTCAAATTAGAGGATTTCCATTTATTCCTAATTATCTTGGGATATGGTTTAGCAATACTAAATTATGATTTTAAATTTTATTGACCTTATGAATATTCTATGAACCATCTGTTGTGTAGGATAACCAATCAGATATTTAGAGCTACAAAGTTAAGCTGAATTTATAAGTGATATACAGAGTGAACTAACTTTGTAATAAAAAATATATTCCAGGGACATAAATGTTCTGTTTATGTAATACATTTGTGAGT
>NW_012101428.1:253566-255351 GCF_000951045.1 Mandrillus leucophaeus | reverse complement strand
TTCAGAATGCAGTATTCTGGCTTTATTGAACTCAAGTATTGTTCCAGGTATAGTGCATAATGAAGCACTGCCTTTTCAGAAACCGATTTTTTTCTATGTATAAGGCATTATTATTTTAAATAACTTTTTAGCACATTTGTGATATAAATTATGCAGAAATTTTGAAATGTTGGGTGTTGTCAATGTTAAAAACAGATATAATGCCTATTTTTTTATTGCCAGTTCATCTGGATTATTATTTTCACTTGCTTGATTTGCAATTTCAAGAGTAGATTCAGAGTTTCTAATGCCAGTGGATGTTCCTTTTCAAAAAATGTTTTGGCTTTATTTTTTTTTTTAACTCCAATTCTGTTCAGTAATGGAAAAAACAGTTTTTCGATTGTTTTCTCTGTGGGTGACTTTGATGAGTAGGTAGTACAACACCTTGCTATATATTTTTGGATGTTTTTGGAAGGTTATTCATATATTCAGAGGTTTTGCTTTTATTTGTTTTGTTTAAATCTATATTGAGCATGTGAAAGAATGGAGTGATTCAGGTAATATACTCTTTTCATAGTGAAAATAGATTTCTATTCTTAACACTAAATCTAACTTTCCAGTGAGGGAGCACGGTGGATAAAATTGAAAAAGCTGCAATCACTAGACAATTATTGTGTTACACAGGTGGTATATTGTATTTACTACCTGAGTAATTACATTAGCAAAGGAGGGGCTTTGATGTCATTGGCAATGGATGTGGCTCAGAATACATAGCAATAAAATGCAGAAATGTTGTCAGCATAACAGGTACTTACGAGGGCCTGCATCTTTAGTACTATCAATATTTTCAAAATAAGAATTTCTCCTAATATTTGGTAAAACTCTAAATGTTATTCCCAATGTCTTGTAATACTTTAATGATTTGCATTTGGTACCGTTTCTAGATGAGAAAGCAAATTGGGAATTGTAAATTAAACAGTCTCAACAACAGCATGATACCCTGTCACTTACTGCTTCGTGCTATTAATCCAATAATGGCTGGTTGTTGGATCCTGATGGAAAGCTTGCATATACTATAGCCGAGATCTTTAAAATAGAAATCTCTTTGTTCAGTGCCTTAGTAGAAGCTAGAAAAAAAAAAAAGATATTTGGGAAAAAAGTCTTCTACTTCTAGTGGAATCTGAGGCAAAGCTTATAGACAAATCTATTATATGTAACAAGGGGGAATCAGCTGGTCTGTGTAAAAATATTTTTGGAACATGAGTGGGGCAATACTCCTGTAGATTTGTGGAGGCCAGCTGTTAGGGTCAAAAAGCTCTCAAGGGTAATTATAGCACCCGACTAAAAACAACCTGTATGTCTTGCACCTGAGAAGGGTGTCTCCTCAACATGACTTGCTAAGCACCCTTACACCTCTGGGGAAGATGTTCTTGTCCTACTTTCTCCAATGTTTCAGTCCAACTCTTGCCAAGAAACACAGACAGACATCCATATTAAGAGGATCCACACACACTAACATGAGTCAGCAGAAAATCTGTTCAATGAAAGCTCCTTTTAGTTCATTTCCTCTGCTATGAAGTGTTCTCTTGCGTGACACACAATTGTTATTTACATTTTGTTTAGACATTTTGTGCTCACTTACTTTACTTTTTTTTTTTTTTGGTATTACAAACGCTATTGCTTAACATCCTCATATAAATTTCCTTGTATTCCTGTGGAAGAATTTCTTTAAGGTGAATGCCTAAGAATGGAATGGCTAGAATAGATATTAGATGTATTTCCATCTATGCTAGATATTTATAAATT
>NW_012101428.1:248678-250846 GCF_000951045.1 Mandrillus leucophaeus | reverse complement strand
AACAAAGCTATCACCCTCGATTCCTTGACTGGACCTCAAAATGCCATGATTAATCAGAACAATTGCTGACACAAAAAACCAATATGTTTAACCAGATGTGTTCTGGTTGCATATTATCCCTGCTTTGAAGTGAATGCTTTCTACTCTGATTTGGGCCCTAGAAGCACAATAACCATAAAATTAGTTCCCTAATATCGCTTAAAGAGTACAAAGTTCGTATCTTTTGGAACCCAACTATAAAGGGATCATTCGGTAATTTGTTTTGTTTTGTTTTGTTTTTGTTTTTGTTTTACTTCTGGTTTTTTTATTCATTCTGTCTGTATTCAGGTGGGCTCCTGACTAATTTTCAGGTCTTTTTGCATTATAAGGCTATTATTTATAGTTTTGAAGGCAAGATTTTTCATCAGCTTGTACGACATTTATGATCTTCCTTTGTCTTGGCTATGAAGGTACTGTCATGTAGGATGTCATAAAATCAGGGTCTCTGACCCAGCTTTGCTACTAGCAAATGTTGTGCTCTCATGCTGTCAGATTAATTTTGGACTTTAGTTTGTTTGAAAACCTGTAATTTCAAATTACTAATCTGTAAATATTCATGTGACAAAATTCATTGATTGAAAATAGGTTTGAAATAAAGATAGATATTTTTAGATGTTATACCCAGACTTTCAGTATGAAAACAGAGCACCTATTTTTTGCGCTATTCTAATGTCAATCACATAGGAGAATTTTTAATCATGGGCTGGAAACTTACGGTGTTAACTACCTTCAGATTTATACGCATCAAATTCCATGCTCAGGAGATTAGTGGGCCTTACATTTGTCTTACCATTTAGATATTAACTTTTAAATCCCATCTAACTTTTAAATCCCATCAGACAGTAAAAGGTGGTTGCATAGTCAAAGACACAAGATATGGTTTGGCTTTGTGTCCACACCTGAATCTCATCTTGAATTGTAATCCCCACAGGTGAAGGGAAGGACCTGATAGGAGGTGATTGGTTTATGGGGCGGTTTCCCCTATGCTGTTCTCGCAATAGTGAGTGAGTTCTCACAAGATCTGATGGTTTTGTAAGGGGCTCTTCCAACTTCACTCACTCTCGCTTGCTCCTGCCACCTTGTGAAGAATGTGCCCGCTTCCCCTTCCTCCATGATTATAAGTTTCCTGAGACCATCCCAGCCATGCAGAACTGTAAGTCAATTAGACCTCTGTCCTTTATAAATTACCCAGTCTTAGGGTAGTTCTTTACAGCAGTGTGAAAATGGACTAATACAACACAGTAAGCAATTAAAAATATCTGTCCTCTGTCACAATGCAATCTTCACTTTATTTTTAAATTGTGATAATTTCTCATGTTTATTTGAAATGCATTTTTGTCTATCAACAGAAGATGTTATATAAGTATTTTAATGATACTAATGTGATTTCAGGAAACAGTCCTGAAGAAACAACTATTTGAAAATAATCTAGTATACTAGTTATGCGAAAATAATACTGCAAACTACAAATTAGTTTTGTCTGGTCATTTAGTTGTATCTTGTTATTCCCGTAGGCTTACAAAGGATTATTGGACAGTTAGCTACCAGTTAAAGCAGGGGTTTTAAACCCAGTTTTGAAAACTTAGACTAACTTGGGAAAGTGAAAAAATGCTGATATTTGGACTATAAACAACAAAAGATAATCCATTCAGAATTTTTTGAAATAATTTATTCAGAATTTCTTGAAAAATTACGTTAGAGTACTATGCATACCTAGAATAAGTAAAATGGCATTTATTGAAACTATTGTGTGATTACACACATTATGGCACTGATCACCAAAGCTTACTGCACATTTGAATCACCTGGGGAATGTTTAAACACTGAGACCTGTGTTGCCTCCCACACATTTTGACTTAATTAATGAGGCATGACATGGGTATTGGGCTTTTAAAACTTCCTCAGGTGATACTAATGTCAATCTGGAATCCATTGCATTAAAGAATGCCTCTCTTATATTAATATATATTACTGTTTTGTAATAATTGCATATTTAAAAAGTGAAAGTTTATGTAATAGCTATTCAGAGATCATCAAAAAGAAACAGAAACATAAGCTGTTCAGAATGCAGTATTCTGGCTTTATTGAACTCAAGTATTGTTCCAGGTATAGTGCATAATGAAGCACTG